>NW_028259505.1:10000-33319 GCF_056163025.1 Triticum urartu | reverse complement strand
ACTCCGAAAATACCAGGTCCCCACCTACACAAGCAAATTGTTGATAAAACTCCAAAATAGCTTTTTCTTTTGACTCAATCCTCTTCTTCTCTTTAGCATTCGGGAAAGACAAGAAAATTTCAGGGTAGGAAACATTATCCAGAATTTCTCTTAGATTCGAACCCATAGCTGATGATAGAACTAGAATAGATATCTTTTGTTTTCTACTCACGCGAGCCCATATCCTTTCTTTTTTATCAATTGCTAATTCCGATCTCCCCCCCCAATCTGATATTATAGTGCCAGTGTAGATAGAAATTCCCTTATGATCTAATTCCGAGCGGTAGTAAATACCAGGACTTAGCAATATTTGATTGATCACAATTCGGTATATTCCATTTATAATAAAGGTTCCTAAGGAATTCATTATAGGAATGTTTCCGATAGAAATGGTTTGCTTTTGCACATCGAAACCAAAAATTAATCTCGCAGATACATATAATTCGGAAGAATAGGTGAGTGATTCATACACAGCATCTCTTTCTTTTATCGAGGGTTCTAGCAGTTGATATCCTTTCGCAAATAATTGAAATGCAATTTCGTGATCTGGATCTTTAATTGTTGGAAACTTGTCAAGTTCTTCTGCCAAGGCTTGATTAATGAACCTACAAAATCCCTCGAATTGGATCTGACTAAATCCGGGTATTGTGGACATTCCCTCGTTTCCATTCCGGAGCATCTTAATCTTAAGTTTCCTGTTTATCAAAGAAAAATTCCATTATCAGCTCACTCTTCATCAATCCCTATGGATCGATCTAGCAATCATGGAATCTATATTCTGTTTACTGAATCACATGAAATTCTAGGGAACTCCACATACGTATTTCATATATGTATTTCATACATATGAATAGAGACCATTTGGACGAAAGTTCGAGTTTGCCAGGGGTACAAATGAAATGAAAATGAATTGATAAAACATTCCTACAAAAAAAATTCTGCCACTTATACTTTATGTTATGATATTCTAATCAGATTGGATGGCAAAGATTTCTCATTTTATCTCCTTTCTATGAATGTAATAAAGCCGTAATATAATATACTAGAAAGTTTGACTTTACTTCGATTTAGAATAGCGTGCTTACTTTAATTTCTCAAAATAATTTGAGGGTTCTTTTTTATTTCGGATCGGAGTAGTATAATTGCTAGAAAATTCAGTATTTCATTGTGGAATTCTAAAATAAAGTAAGTCCCTTTTTTAAGTACATGCCAATCTAGTTATCCACCTCTCCCCATATCCATGCTTTTCTTTTATCGTAATTTCACTTGGGTACGCCAAGATAGTCAGGTTATACTCTATATCAGAGCAAATTTCCTTTTTTTATTCAAGATATTTAATTTAATACTTTGAAAAATTAAAGCATGATTCCCCATAGAGATATGTACATAAAGGGGATCTTTGGATAATAATGCTGTTCGGACCTAAAGTTTACCTATACACGGATTAAGCATAAAGCCATAATATTTTATTATGCCATTGAAGGGGGGGGAGATAATACCGATTTAAGAGTAGTTCACTACTGCAATAAAAAAAAGAGAATTCTAGTTAACGGTTCCAATTTATTCTGAATTTTGCAGCCTGTGAATAGAAATCCACTTTTTCTTCTTTTTCATCTCAATAGAAAGAAATGGGAAGTTTTATTGTGTTAACAATGTATGTTTTAAGATAGAATCTATCGAGGAGAATAATAGAAACTGGATCAAAAAAAGCAGGAATAGATTTTTTGAAAAAGATTGGAAAAAAGTAAGTAGAATTATATTCAAAATAAAAGGGGCTTTTCGTAAGAAAACGTGGATGAATACTTGCTGTTTTCTAGATTTTTGATCGGATTTTTTGGCGGCATGGCCAAGCGGTAAGGCAGGGGACTGCAAATCCTTTATCCCCAGTTCAAATCTGGGTGCCGCCTGATCAATAAAATACTTAGGTTTTTTTTATAGTGCTGATCGAATTCGATAAATTTTTACTTCGCATAAGTTCGGGCAAGAGAGTAACTGGGCCTGCCGATACTGGGTTTAGAGAAACCATACCATAGTTCTATCCTCAAACTAGGGTTAGGGTTTGTTTTGACGGTAGTGGCCAAAATGGTTATCAATAGGGGTGAGGTAGTGTTTCCTTATTCTTTTATTATATGAATTTGAATTGGTTCTTAATTGAGATTCGATTTGATAATTTTAAAATACGAGGATAAGATGTCAGAAATCTTGGTATCCAAAGAAAGGTCCCTAAGGGGCATTCTTTTTTTTTTTCAATCTAAGATTCAAGAAGGGACTCCACGAAAGAATATCAAGACTTACTAATTATTATACATTTTTTTATCGTACATCTTATGTTACCTACATACACTAAAGTAAGGACTACTTAATTCTAACGAGAATCAGATTAAATAGGTCGATCAAAAATCAATTTAGGAGTTGTATTATGGATAAAATCTCTTCATTCTTTCATAGAATGATACAAAGCAAGGCTGCAGGGTTTAGGTCAAAAATAAACATTAGGTAAGGTAGGTATCCAATAAATATTTATCTATCGATAATTTTATGGTATATTCGGGCGTCCTTTGCTTAAAAAAAAAAAAAAGAGTAACAAAAGGAATAAAAAATCTTCCTATTCCCGCTTCTTCTATTCAGGACATCATTCCCGTACTCTTTCTTTTTTAAGGAAAAAAGGGCTATAGTATCTCGTATTTTTAATGCTCTCTAATTCTACCAGAATTCCTATAAGAATTTGTTAGGAGTAAATTCCTTGAACTGATTGATCCATGGCCTTAGGGCGGAATCCCTTTTTGACTCTGTACCCTTGATTCCACTATGATTATTGATCAATAGTAGAATAATCCCTTCATAGAAATAGGAGACATAATTTAGATGGATATAGTAAGTCTCGCTTGGGCTGCTTTAATGGTAGTCTTTACATTTTCTCTTTCACTAGTAGTATGGGGAAGGAGTGGACTCTAGGGATACTACTAATTGATTAAGTAATCAAATTGTTGTATCAATTCTTTTCTTTAATGGATCATTTTGCATTAATCATTTTGTCAAACGTTATTCTTTAATCTTTTTCTTTAGTTTTGTTTCACTCCTGTAAGAAACTCTTGTATTGTAAGTTGTAATGTAAGAAAGAGCCATTATACCAATTCAGAATTTCTACTAGAAATGACGAATGGTTAAAAAAAGTTCTATACATAAGAAAATTAGACTTTCTTCCACGGAACTATTCACGGCATATCACACATTTTCCATTTCCTTTTACTTTTTACTATAGTCTATTCTTCATATTATTTTTCTTTCCTTCCATGGATTCTTTGGTCAAGAATTGTCTTAGATTTTTTTATTTTGACCTGATTGAAATTAAGTGGATGCAATGAAAAAAGAAATTGAATTAGACTACTTAACTATTTCAATCTACTAATCTATTCTATGTAGATTCAAAGATAATATAATAGAAAGAATCTAAAGTGTCGTAGAAAAAACTATATGTAGTTCTTTCTACCACACTTTAAGATTCCAACCAGATCCTTTCATTTAAGACTTGGATTTTTTTTATTTAATCCCTTTTTAATTTCTTCAATGATTAATTGGAATTCCAATTAATTATTTTGGCTGACTGTTTTTACATAAATAATAAGTAAAAAAGAAGTAGGAACTAGAATGAACAGTGCAGTAGCAATAAATGCGAGAATATTGACTTCCATAACCTCTTTATTTTTTATTTTCACAATAACTCGGGATGTAATCCCATGGAGAGGAAAAAGGGGTATCTTGTAAATTCAAGGGTAGGGCTTGCATTCTGATAATACTGAATCAATTCAATATTATGAATATCGGATCTATCAAATCAATTCATGGATGAGAGTTATATTTCACGGATGAGAGTTATATAGTATAACATAGGAAGATCCTCTATCCACACTAAGACCAAAATGGGTTTTTTGATTGGATTAGGAATTCCCTCTTTTTTAATCCTTTTCTACTTTTTCTTTTCTATATCTCTAACCCACGAGCTTTCTTAATCTTATACTTTCTTAATCTTATACAATTTCCCTTCCTTTTTCTTATAGTTATACATACAATTATGTATGTATTATATGACCAACTTTCACTTTCTATGGGTCACATAGACATCCAAATAAGCAGTAGAAGTGAGATGGGGAAAAGAGGTCTGAAATAAAAAGGGAATACGATTTATGTATGGATTCCGGTAAAATACCGGTACTCTATTCCATAAGAGTGGAATAGGAAATTAAGATGAGGATGGTATCATCATAAAGAAAGATAGAGTAATATAATATCCTAAATTCTACTAATCCACATATCGTATGTGTGTCTTTCTTTATCGATTGGGAGTAGTGAAAAAAAAATTCCTATATGCCCTCCCTCCCTCTTTAATGAGAGATGCAAAATAAAAAAGTGAAGTAAGGGTGCCCTGTGGGTATTTGATCTTGCTCCCTGCCCCTTTTTTTCATGGAAAAAGGAAATATCAATTTCTCCATTCATTGAACCCTAGTTCGGGACTGACGGGGCTCGAACCCGCAGCTTCCGCCTTGACAGGGCGGTGCTCTGACCAATTGAACTACAATCCCCGCGGGGTGTATGGCATACCCATTCTTAAATAGAACCATAAGAAGATTCGATTCGTCTTTCGTACTCTAAGAAATAGACGAATCATATACTACATACCCACATATTATATTATACGTGGGTATAGTGAGAGTGACATAACTAGTATGTCGTGATTTTTTATCACTAAAAATGGATAATAATCCAGCCTTCAATAAGAAAAACTCTTTTGTTTGTAAGAAAGGAATGAGAGAGATATGGATTAGAAAAAAAAATTTCCCTTTTTTCTTTATCTTTTATTTCTATAGATCAGACATTTTATTTTATGGAAGAAAAACAAAAGGATTTAGTTCATACTCACGAAGCCCTAGATTTTTGGTTTGGGCCGAGCTGGATTTGAACCAGCGTAGACATTGTCAACGAATTTACAGTCCGTCCCCATTAACCACTCGGGCATCGACCCAGGAAGAATTTATTCTAGGGTTTTTGCTAATCTATGATTAACCTCCTTTCATAATACTCCCTACCCCCAGGGGAAGTCGAATCCCGCTGCCTCCTTGAAAGAGAGATGTCCTGAACCACTAGACGATAGGGCATCACTAGACGATAGGGCCATATACAACCGCTCGTGATTATACTATAATCATAGTATGAGCAGTTTTTTGGAATTGTCAATATACTCGAAAAGTATAAATAGATCCAAAGCAAAGAGTTTTTCCAACTTTTCTGTTATGTTTTCATCTAGGATTTTTTTTAGTTGATCGTTATAGATTAATTCTCCGTGCTTCATTTAGTGTTCATACCAAAAATGCATCCATCCCGCACTAAGTCATAAAATTCTCTAAAAATATAGAGAAAGTTTCAAAAACAAAGAAAAAAAGTGAATCAATTTAGTAGAAAAGTACTCTATCAGATTCGAACCAACGACTTACGTCTTAGCACGAGATTACTCTACCACTAATTTAAAAAGCCCTTTATCGGATTTGAACCGATGACTTATGCCTTACCATGGCATTACTCTACCACTGAGTTAAAAGGGCTTTTTATTTAATTCAAAAATTAGCCACTTGGATTTCCCATTATGGGTCTACTGCATAATGTACATATTATATATATAATATATAGAGATAGAGAGAGAGACATTATGTAGAGATTGTATATGTATATATCGATATCTTGAGAGCTCAAAATAAAATTAATAAAAAAAAACATACCCTACATAACATATCCAACTCTTCTTGGTTCAGGGTTTTCCGTTTCCGAAGACTAGTAAAATAGGCGGATTCTGGAACCCCAAGGATTCAACGGTATATGGATATGGAAAATATAAGATTTCCGATCCTAGCGGGAAAAGGCGGGGAACAGATACCCAATAGGATATAGGATCCTTGGGAGGAACTTTTGGTAATGGCCTTGATCCTCTATGCTATTTTTTATGTGTTCTTAGTTCTATTGAACTTTTTGCATTCTTTTAAACAAGAATCTAATAAACTAGAATTGAGTCAGTGGAAAAAAGGAGAGAGAGGAAAGTGTTAAATGGAGAGAGTCGACTAATCAGAGACTTTTAGGATCTTCTTTACATCAGGTAAATCTGTCGGCCCTGTCCGTTTTTTTCTTTAAGTTACGACTCTTTGCTGCTTACTTCTATCAAGCCATAGGGAAAGTCTATGATGAATTTGGAAAACTCATCTCACTCTTACTCTATGGCTCGGACTTAATGGGGGAAGAAAACATCTTCCATAATTTCTTTTTTGTTCAATTCTGGACAAAAAAGAAAAGGAAAAAAGGAATTTATAGGGACAGTGTTACCCCCTATATCCCCTAGTTTATATTGTAGGAATAATAAAACAATTTAGCAGTCTGACACACTTACGTCCTTGCAAAGTAAATAATTATTATTGTAGTCGTAACCGTAGAATAGGATCCTAATCAAAATAAATACATTTGGTTCAGGCGCTATTAGCATGGTAAGAAAAGATTTTTTTTACAGACCAGAGGGGCTATCTAAATCCTAAAGTAAAGGCGAGCGATCGAAGTAGAAGTACCAACGGCTCAGTGTCATGAACCTTCTCCATCTGATTCAATAAGGGGGAATTAGCCTTCTTGTCAAATGGCTATCCTTGACAAAGGGTACCATTTATACCATAATCTACAATGTAGCGGGTATAGTTTAGTGGTAAAAGTGTGATTCGTTCTATTAATAACTGAATTTGAAATGATATACTTAAGGCATCCTTAAGTTTTTTATTTTTATATTCCGATGAAAACTTTAGTTCTTATAAAGGATTAAATCCTTTTCCTCTCAATAGCATATTGAGGAAGAATATACATTCTGGCGATTTGTATCCAAAGACTAATTTAAATTGCATCCAAAATAAAAATAGGATTATGAGTACAGAGTCGCGAAGCATAATTTTGCATTGGATTAAGTATTCCAATTTTGAAAATATGAGTAAAGGATCTATGGATGAAGATACAAAAAAGTTGATTTCCAATCGTAACTAAATCTTCTTAAAATAAGGAATAAGGAAGCCAAATAGCTAAAAAACGATAGTTTTGGTTTACTAGAACCATCCGCATATTGTTTCAGCTCGGTGGAAACCCAATTCTTTTCCTCAGGATCTCTTGAATGAAATTAGGGAACGAAGTAAGTAGATTAGATGAATTTAGATAGAATTTCTATCTCCTACTCTATAAGGATCATCTAGAAAGCGGAGAGCTTTGGTTCCATTCAAATAGAAAAGCTGACATAGATGTTAAGTGGTGAGAATATCCATAAAGGAGCCGAATGAAATCAAAATTTCATGTTCGGTTTTGAATTAGAGACGTTAAAAATAATCAACCAACGTCGACTATAACCCCTAGCCTTCCAAGCTAACGATGCGGGTTCGATTCCCGCTACCCGCTCCATTCTGTATAAAAGGAGTATTCTATTTGTCTAGACATGTTAGAGGCTTGTATTCAAGCCTTTTTTGTCCACCAGTTTCTGGTACTCCAGAGCGGAGTAGAGCAGTTTGGTAGCTCACGAGGCTCATAACCTTGAGGTCACGGGTTCGATTCCCGTCTCCGCACTTAGCAGTCTGTATAAAAGGACTATTCTATTTCTCTAGATATGTATGGTAGAGGGGCGTATCCAACCCTTTTTTATTCATTAGTTCCCGGCCCTAGAGGGCAAAATTGAGCAGTTTGCGAAGTCACTTGCCTTCAAAAAAAGAAGGCGCAAGGCCTCTCCCTACCCTGCAGAAAATAAAAATGAAACGAAAGGGACAGTCTACCTCTCCCTTCCCTTTAAAAAAAGTTTGCCCGTTGTTTGTCTCAGTTAATACCCAATTTTTGGAGCTCTGTTGGCGAGTTCTATTTCTGCCTCTGGAGCGCCCTCTTTTTTTGAGTGGGATGCAAAGGAAGGGTAAGATAGTAAGGGATACGGCACTAGACTAACACCTAATTAATACTTAATTTAATATAAGTAGTTAAACAGTTAACTAGACTAAACTTTTTATCATAGTACTTTGATAAATTAAGCGGGCGAGCGGCGGGAATCGAACCCGTATCTTCTCCTTGGCAAGGAGATATTTTACCATTGAACTACGCTCGCTACGGTATATATTTTATAGCGTATATCCGCCTGGGTCGACCTTCTATGTCTGGGTCGACCGTTTCATTTCATTTTCTATTATATTAGAGTTTTCCTTTTTTTATTATCTGTCAATGAATATTCTAATGGGAATGGAATTTCATAATACTGAAAGAGAAGAGCTAGCAATTCGGAACGCAAATTGCGTTTTAATACGTCTCACTATTCTAATTTTTTAGAAGAAATGGCCTTTATTATTTCTTTTTTATGGGGTTAATAAATATTAACCAAATTTCATTTAAGAAATGAGAGAATTCAGAATAGCTACGAGAAAGACTAGTCCAATCCATAATGATGTACCGGAAAATACAACATTTTTATTATTTGACCAACCATCAGGAGAAGCAAATACAAGGGGTACACTAATTACTAAGACTGAGGAAGTCGCAATTAATGCAAAAACAGCTAATTGGAAAGCAATAGTCATATTTCTAATCCTCCAAGCTACCATCAAATAAAGTTGACTACATATTTGATCCCTCACTTAAACCAAAATTGTAAAAAAATACAAGAAGTAGGAGGGGTTTAATCATGAATCCATTGATTCTTCTCTTTAATTCAAATTTATTACTTAAACCGCTTTTTTATTTGGATATGGGGGTGAGAAGAGATTATTTACTCTTTATTTCACAAGCGGGTATAGCGGATCCTGTATCCGTGTATACAGTATACAGAGATATATCGAAAAGGAACTTGTATCTGATATCTTTCTAGAGGCTAATAAATCTTTTTATTTTTTATATGGCTATGTTCTATTTGTAGGAGTAAAATAAGGATTAGGCTGTGGAGAGATGGCTGAGTGGTTGATAGCTCCGGTCTTGAAAACCGGTATAGTTCTAGGAACTATCGAGGGTTCGAATCCCTCTCTCTCCTTTTGCTTATTGAATACGTTTGTTTCTTTCATTTTTATTTATTTTTTTTTTCTGTCCCTTATCTTTCTTTCATAAAAAGGAATGAATGGCTCGGCTAGATGGAATAACCGAGCCAGAACAGAAAAAAAGTAGAACAGGTATAAATAAGAAAATCTTAGTTAAGAGGGTTCATGTAAAGAACAGGTTCCAAATCACGATCGATTCCCTTTTCAAAACCTGCTGCAGCAGCTCGGGCTCTTCCTGCATGCCATAAATGGCCCACAAAAAAGAAGAATCCTAGAACAAAATGAGAAGTTGATAACCAACTTCTAGGAGAGACATAATTAACTGCATTGATCTCGGTAGCTACGCCACCCACGGAATTTAAAGAGCCTAAAGGAGCGTGGGTCATATATTCTGCTGAGCGTCGTTCTTGCCAAGGTTGTATGTCTTTTTTCAACCTACTCAAGTCCAAACCGTTGGGGCCCCTTAGAGGTTCTAACCATGGAGCACGAAGGTCCCAAAAACGCATAGTTTCCCCTCCAAAGATAACCTCCCCAGTTGGGGAACGCATTAGATATTTACCTAAACCTGTGGGTCCTTGAGCGGATCCCACATTAGCTCCAAGACGCTGGTCTCTAACTAGAAAAGTAAATGCTTGAGCTTGAGAAGCTTCTGGCCCGGTGGGTCCATAAAACTCACTCGGATAAGCTGTATTATTGAACCATACAAAACAACAAGCGATAAAACCAAAGACAGATAAAGCAGCTAAACTATAAGACAAGTAAGCTTCTCCAGACCATACAAATGCACGGCGAGCCCATGCGAAGGGTTTGGTTAAAATATGCCAAATTCCGCCAAATACACAAATAAAACCCAACCATACATGCCCACCAATTATATCTTCTAAATCATCTACACTAACAATCCACCCTTCTCCACCAAAAGGAGATTTTAGTAAATAACCAAATATAACACTGGGACTAAGGGTCAAATTGGTAATTTTTCTTACATCTCCCCCCCCAGGGGCCCAGGTATCATATACACCGCCAAAATAAAGAGCCTTGAGTACTAGAAGAAAAGCACCTAGACCTAACAAAATTAAGTGAATACCCAAAATTGTAGTCATTTTATTTCTATCTTTCCAGACATAACCAAAGAATGGAAAAGATTCCTCAAGAGTCTCGGGTCCCAGAAGCGCGTGATAAATGCCACCGAAGCCTAAGACTGCGGAGGAAATTAGGTGAAGTACGCCAGATACAAAGTACGGAAAAGTATCTAGAACTTCCCCCCCTGGCCCTACTCCCCAACCTAGAGTAGCTAAGTGTGGAAGTAAAATCAACCCTTGTTCATACATGGGCTTTTCTGGTACGAAATGGGCCACTTCAAATAGGTTCATTGCTCCGGCCCAGAATACGATTAATCCGGCATGAGCTACATGAGCTCCAAGCAGTTTACCGGACAAATTGATAAGTCTGGCATTCCCAGCCCACCAAGCAAAGCCGGTGGTTTCTTGGTCACGACCAGCTAAAACGAAAGTTCCATTAAAGAGCGTTTCCACGTGGTAGAACCTCCTCAGGGAATATAAGATTTTCATGAGGCTGATCCTGAGCTGCCATCCACGCACGAATACCCTCGTTTAAAAGAATATTTTTGGTGTAGAAAGTCTCAAATTCAGGATCTTCCGCTGCACGGATTTCCTGGGAAACAAAGTCATAGGCACGTAAGTTCAGAGCCAAGCCAACTACGCCAATAGCACTCATCCATAAACCGGTGACGGGTACAAATAGCATAAAGAAATGTAACCAACGTTTATTGGAAAAAGCAACACCAAAGATTTGGGACCAAAAGCGGTTAGCAGTGACCATTGAATAAGTTTCTTCAGCTTGAGTTGGGTTAAAAGCACGGAAGGTATTTGCACCATCACCGTCCTCAAATAGAGTGTTTTCTACGGTCGCTCCATGAATAGCGCATAGCAGAGCCGCACCTAATACTCCGGCAACTCCCATCATATGAAATGGGTTCAACGTCCAATTATGAAATCCTTGGAAGAAAAGGATGAATCGAAATATCGCTGCTACGCCAAAACTCGGCGCAAAGAACCAACCAGATTGCCCCAGTGGATAAATAAGGAATACAGAAACAAAAACAGCAATTGGACCAGAGAATGAGATTGCATTATAAGGCCGCAATTGAACAGACCGAGCAAGTTCAAATTGGCGTAACATGAAACCTATTAGTGCAAAAGCCCCGTGGAGAGCTACAAAAGTCCATAGACCGCCTAATTGACACCAACGAGTAAAATCTCCTTGTGCTTCGGGCCCCCATAGTAGCAACAAAGAGTGTGCTAAACTATTGGCAGGGGTAGAAACTGCTGCGGTTAAGAAATTACAACCTTCCAAATAGGAACTAGCCAATCCATGGGTATACCAAGAAGTTACAAAAGTTGTCCCTGTAAACCAACCCCCTAAAGCGAAATAAGCACAAGGAAAGAGCAATAGGCCAGACCATCCTACAAAAACGAAACGGTCCCTTCGTAACCAGTCATCCATAGTATCAAATAGATCATTTTCTTCTTTAGGAATTCTACCAAGGGCTATAGTCATAGTGATCCTCCTATTCAATTACTTCAACCATTTCCGAGCACCTCATATCACTTTCCAAGGCATATGATAGTTTTATTATCTGTGGACGATTTCTTTCTCGTTCAATGCCCTTTTTCAATGGTCTCGAAGAGAGAAATTTCCCATTTTTATCTATGGAGTCACAGTCACAACCGAGGTCGTGGTAAATCCATGAATTTGATTCGATTTGTTTTTCTTATACTATTTATTTGTTTTTCTTATACTATAGAAATAGAAATAAATTGTTTTTCTTATACTATAGAAAGAAATAAACCTTTGAATTCAGCATTATTCCAAGACTCCTATTTCAAAGTCTATCTTTTAAGGGAAAAATGCAAATAAAAGTAACCCTTCTTTTCCCATTCCCTCTCTATTGCATGGGTGGAAGAACTAAAATAATAGAGGATTCTGAAAAAAAAAAATGGACCTTCGAAATCCAATTTTATGTGTAGCGCAAAGGAGTTGCGATTTCTTCTTATTCCTATAGAACATCTAGTAACAAGAATATGAAATCGTAAATAGCGAAAAATTCTTGTCTTGCGCGGTCTAAGTCTAAGGAAATAAAAAAAATTCGCTTATACAATTTCATCTACATCGAATTTATATATCAGAATAGCGGATAGAGGCATCATTAAAGGAGTCAGGTCTACTTACTTTATGCTTCTTTCCAATTTTATGGTGGATTTGATAAGAACCCTTTTTGCTTTCTTGATAAATAATCGACAAAAAAAGCGTTTTTTTTTATATAACCTGCTTGTTTTATTATAATTATAACAAGTCCTATATGGAAATGCCCGCTAAAGAGAAAATCTATTTGATTGTCTCTCGGCCAATATCGATTTTTAGAAAGAAAAAACAAGAATTTTCTTCTTTTTTTATTAACATTAAGAAAAAAGAATATAATTAAAATGGAATTGGCAATATAATTTTTATAGACTTTTGAAAGAAAAAAAAGGGGTTTTTTGCAACCGTTATTTCTTATTTCTTGCCTATATCATATCACGGAAACCTTTCGCTTTGGAACGTGGAGAGATGGCTGAGTGGACTAAAGCGGCGGATTGCTAATCCGTTGTACAATTTTTTTGTACCGAGGGTTCGAATCCCTCTCTTTCCGCTCCCTTGGATCATTTGGGACTTTCGAATTGGAAAGAATTCTGACCCCCGGATTTTCTCATAGATAAATGTACGAAACAAATCCAATAAGAAAAAAAAAAACTGAATTTTTACTCCTCGCGTCCAGGATTCCGTCCTGGGTCATTAGATAAGAATCCAAAGATAAAGAGTGAAACAAAGAATATCACTACTGTATAAACAAAAAGTTTGAGAGTAAGCATTACATAATCTCCAAGATTTTTTTTTAAGGAATAGATTACCAGTTTTTCCTTACCACACGGATCCACTAGGATGGTTTTTTTTTATACCTAAAAATGCAAAAAAGAATTCTTGAAAAAAATTGCAAGAATTCTTTTATAATAAGCACTCTTATCAATAGCAAAAATAGGGTTAGGTGGTTAGGTATTGTGTAGGTACCTTTAGGTACCTGCTCAACCTAGGTGCAGGGGAGTAGAAAGGCTGATCCAAATTTATTGCTGTAGCTACCCATTCAATGTAGAAGAATTTAAATTTTAGAATCGAAGGTTCATAATATAAAAATATAAAACTTCTCGGCTTTTACCCATTTTAAAATTTTTTTGGAATGAACACATCATTCAATTTGGCATACAGAGTACTAAAGATTTCATCGAAAACTTACAGCAGCTTGCCAAACAAAGGCTAATAGAAAAAAGAATAGAGGTATAACAGGCATAATATCCACGATTGGATTGAAAATAGCATAAGCTTCGGGTAATTTGGCAAAGAAAAAACTAGTAGGATAAAGAACAGAATTAAAACAGATACAGGTTAAACTAAGTATATTAGGCATAACAAGCATTTCATTCTTGTAGAGTAAATAATTGGATTTTTCTTGAGTTATTTTTTTAAGGGAAAGAAGGAAAAGGCAGATTCAAAATCTTTTTTCTTCGGACTTTCCCAAACACAAAATACCTCCTTGTATTCGCACTCTCAAATGAGAGTGGAATAAATTCGACTTTCATATAATATCTTAATAGAATTCCATGTAATGATCAATGCATTTTTTTGATTCTATATTATCCGCATGTGTAGAATACTAGCAAGAGAATATCCCTCCTTTTTTATGTAATTGAAATGGTATTGACGAATAACAAATAAACATACTAGTGTTTATTAGTGTCGCATAAAACCCGAAATGGGGCGTGGCCAAGTGGTAAGGCAGCGGGTTTTGGTCCCGTTACTCGGAGGTTCGAATCCTTCCGTCCCAGATTGTTTCTGATGAAACAAACGGTGAAATCATATAGTATTCCGTACGAGACAAAAGTTTATTAAAGAGAATAATGATATCTTATTCTTTCTCAGAAAACATAATAAAGTCTTAAGTCCAGTCAAATTGACTATCTTTATTTTCATGAAAAAATGGGATCTATCAAGCACATTCAGGATATGCCTCTACTATAAAATCACTTAGTCATATTTTTTTCTTCCTTTTGGTATTCGAGTTGAAGAAGTACGAGAATTCTATAACTACCAAAAACTTTCAATCTTTTCATTGGAATAGTTTATTTAGTTATTATAGTTAATTGTTTTTGGTACTGAAAAAATATATTACTACTAGAATTCTAATTCTAGTAATTAAATTAATTAAACTTTTTTGGAGGTTGATAGTTTATTTATTGAGGAAGAGTCAATCCTTCTTTTCTCACTTCAAGATTGATCATCTCGAGCCATCCGTTGAGGGTGGAAATTTAAGAATAAATAAGTTTTAAGCAAACTTGTTTAGTCGTCTTTTTCAAACTATGTTTCATTCATATGATAGAATTTTAATATGGGTTTAAATAAATTGGATCTTGGCGGAGGCTTCCCGGATAAATACTTACTTTCTTTTATCCATATTGCTCCATAGATAGCAAGTTTTAATTAGTATAAAAAAACTAAACCAATGACTATTCATGATTCCATCCATATTGGATCAATTCTCTATACCACTTTGCAATGAAAAGAGGAATGTTTGTTATGGTAAAACTTCGTTTAAAACGATGTGGTAGAAAGCAACGTGCGACTTGAAGGACATGATCGATTGTGGATTTTGCTATCCATCATTTTCCATAGTAATGAAAATGCTCTTGGCTCGACATAGCCTGTTCTATTCGTTCCGAACCAAATTTGCGCTGGGTTTAAGTAACATAGTACACGATGGAGCTCGAGAGGACAGAATTTTTTTTATCAAGGGAAAGAATCTAGGGTTAGTGAAAACTAATAAATTAGGCCAACTTTGTCAGTCTATCCTTAATATAGAAATAAATCGAAAGGTTAAAATAAGAAGAAAGTCCAATAAAAGTATATCAGAATCAATCCCTCTTATTAGATTTCTATAGAAGAGATAAATGCTTTATCGAAGGAAATAAGAAAAAAGGGTATGTTGCTACTCTTTTGAAAGAAAAAAATAGGAATTCCCGAAGTAATGTCTAAACCCAAGGATTTCACAAATCAAAGATAAAGGATTCCAGAACAAGTAAACACAATTTTCAATTGTCTCAACAACAGAGTTGGATTAGAATAAGGAATAAAAGTCAATTCGTTCGAAATGAGACAAAGAAAAGAGTTTAAAGACGACTCAAAAATTTTGGAAGGATTTTGCCTTCGAAGTTTGTCAGGCAAAATTAGCCCACTTGAGTCATGAGTATAAATGAAATTTGTTTTTTCTGTAAGGAAATTAATGCACGTCATAGTCTAATTTCTATTATTATCGACAGAAATTCGAATCATTTTCTCGAGCCGTATGAGGAGAAAACCTCATATACGTTTCTAGGGGGGGGCGTTGTTTATCTACATCTATCCCAATAAGCTGTCTATCGAATCGTTGCAATTGATGTTCGATCTCGAAGAGAAGGAAGAGATCTTCAAAAAGTAGGTTTTTATGATCCGATAAAGAATCAAACTTGTTTAAATGTTCCAGCTATTCTCTATTTCCTTGAAAAGGGTGCTCAACCAACAAGAACTGTTTATGATATTTTAAGGAAGGCAGAATTCTTTAAAGAAAAAGAAAGAACTTTGAGTTAATTGAAGAACTAAATGAATCAAAAAATAGGATAGGAGAAGATTATTAGTATTCCTAGTTGTCTAATTATTTAGACACAATTTACCTCTTTTTTAATCCTATTTGGATTTATATTATATCGTGCCAATCCAACATAAGCCCCTATTTTATTTACTTTTTCTATCTAATTTGTTTTCTTACCATTGTATTTCCATTGACAAAGGTCTATTGAACAAATAGAATTTGTAGATAGATGGGTCTCTTTATCCTCACTCCATATTCAATTTTTCCGCCTACACTTCGCTCAAATGATAAGGGTGTTCCTCTTGCATGTATTCTCATACAATATAATATATATTTTTTATAATATATATTTTTTGTTAATAAAAATCGCTAAAAATAAGGAGAATTTGGCCATCGTGATTAGGGTCGCTCTTTTTTTAACTTTACTTTAGTGGAATTTCACCGGACCTGTTCGTTTTGGCATTTGAGTGTTTTTCATGGTCGATAAAAAAAATCTTTTGATGTCTTGCTAGTTCAAGGTTTTGACAGAAGCGCGCGGTGTAATTCCATTGATTTTTGGATTTCGATCGTATCTAAGATCCTTTTTTTATCTGGGTTGCTAACTCAATGGTAGAGTACTCGGCTTTTAAGTGCGACTATGATCTTTTACACATTTGGATGAAACAACAAATTCGTCCAGACTCTTGGTAGAGTCTAGAAGACCACGACTGATCCTCAAAGGTAATGAATGGAAAAAATAGCATGTCGTAATAAAATCAATCTTTTTTGAATGGAATCCAAAATTACGATTTTCTGGGTCTAATGAATAAATGGATAGAGCCTGGCTCCAATTCTGGTAAAATAAAAAGCAACGAGCTGAACTTCCTAATTGGAATGATTCCCCGCTCTAATTAGACGTTAAAAATAGATTAGTGCCGGATGCGGGGAAAGGTTGGGTTTTCCTATGAGTGGACCCTTTATTTTTTCTTTTTTTTTTTAGAAATCCTAATTATTCTTGATTATGGATTGAATAAGGGATGTTATGGATTGAATGTGTAAAAGAAGCAGTATATTGATAAAGAGGCTGTATTCCAAAGTCAAAAGAGCGATTGGCCTGCAAAAATAAAAAACTTGTTCTGTTCTTTTTTTTTAATTAGAACAAACATAAACTAATTGGGTAGAAAAGGAGCAGAAAAAGATCTGTGGATTAGACTCCCTTTCTTTCCAGGGTTTGTATTAAAAATGCAACACCCTGTTCTGACCATATTGCACTATGTATCATCATTCGATAAACCGAGAAATGCTTCTTCTCTCTGATTCAAGTAGAAATACAAATGGAAAAATTCGAAGGGTATTCAGAAAAACATAAATCTCGTCAACAATACTTTGTCTACCCACTTCTCTTTCAGGAATATATTTATGCATTTGCCCACCATTATGGATTAAATGGTTCTGAACCTGTGGAAATAGTTGTTAGTTGTAATAACAAGAAATTTAGTTCACTACTTGTGAAACGTTTAATTATTCGAATGTATCAGCAGAATTTTTTGGATAACTCGGTTAATCATCCTAACCAAGATCGATTATTGGATTACAAAAATTATTTTTATTCTGAGTTTTATTCTCAGATTCTATCTGAAGGGTTTGCGATCGTTGTGGAAATCCCATTCTCGCTACGGGAATTTTTTTGTCTGAAAGAAAAAGAAATACCAAAGTTTCAGAATTTACGCTCTATTCATTCAATATTTCCCTTTTTAGAAGACAAATTTTTGCATTTGGATTATCTATCACATATAGAAATACCCTATCCTATCCATTTGGAAATCCTGGTTCAACTCCTTCAATACCGTATCCAAGATGTTCCATCTTTGCATTTATTGCGATTCTTTCTCAACTATTATTCGAATTGGAATAGTTTTATTACTTCAATGAAATCCATTTTTTTTTTTCAAAAAGAAAATAAAAGACTATTTCAATTCCTATATAACTCTTATGTATCAGAATATGAATTTTTTTTGTTGTTTCTTCGTAAACAATCTTCTTGCTTACCATTAGCATCTTCTGGAACTTTTCTGGAACGAATCCACTTTTCTAGGAAGATGGAACATTTTGGGATAATGTACCCTGGTTTTTCTCGGAAAACCCTATGGTTCTTTATGGATCCTCTTATGCATTATGTTCGATATCAAGGAAAGGCAATTCTTGCATCAAAAGGCACTTTTTTTTTGAAGAAGAAATGGAAATGCTACCTTATCAATTTCTGGCAATATTATTTCTGTTTTTGGACTCAGCCGCGAAGAATCCATATAAACCAATTAGCAAACTCTTGCTTCGATTTTATGGGGTACCTTTCAAGTGTACAAAAAAGTTCTTTGTTAGTAAGGAATCAAATGCTGGAGAATTCATTTCTAATAGATACTCGAATGAAAAAATTCGATACCATAGTCCCCGCTACTCTCCTCATAGGATACTTATCAAAAGCTCAATTTTGTACTGGATCGGGGCATCCTATTAGTAAACCCATTTGGACAGATTTATCAGATTGGGATATTCTTGATCGATTTGGTCGGATATGTAGAAATCTTTTTCATTATCATAGTGGATCTTCGAAAAAACGGACTTTGTATCGACTAAAGTATATACTTCGACTTTCATGTGCTAGAACTTTAGCTCGTAAACATAAAAGCACGGTACGAACTTTTATGCAACGATTGGGTTCGGCATTTTTAGAAGAATTTTTTATGGAAGAAGAGCAAGTTTTTTCTTTGATGTTCACCAAAACAACTCTTTTTTCTTTCTGTGGATCACACACTGAGCGTATTTGGTATTTGGATATTATACGTATCAATGACCTGGTCAACCCTCTTAATTAATCATTAGACGAAATTAAGAAACAGGAAAGGGTTGATAAATGATCAAGAAAAAACTTTTCTATTTTTCATTCTGAAATGTTCTTTTTATTATAATAAAGAGTAGGTGAATCAACTTACTAATTAAAAAAATTAGTAGAACTTCCTCTTTGGAATAGAAATTGGCTATTTCTACATAGGGAAAGTCGTGTGCAATGAAAAATGCAAGCACGATTTGGGGAGGGATTTTTCTCTATTGTAACAAGGAAGAATTATCTACTCCATCCGACTAGTTCCGGGTTCGAGTCCCGGGCAACCCATATAGAAAAGACCCATCAAAGTTTTTCACTTTGACTCACTTCATTTACAAATACAAAATTATTGGTTTGGTTAATTTAGTTATATGGATAGCTAATCTTTGGGCTGACTTGGTTGACATTGGTATATAGTCTATGTTATACTGTTAAATAACAAGCCTTCTATTATCTATATTCTAGTTAATACGTGTGCTTGGGAGTCCTTGCAATTTGAATAAACCAAGATCTTACCATGACTGCAATTTTAGAGAGACGCGAAAGTACAAGCCTGTGGGGTCGCTTCTGCAACTGGATAACTAGCACTGAAAATCGTCTTTACATCGGATGGTTCGGTGTTTTGATGATCCCTACCTTATTGACCGCAACTTCTGTATTTATTATCGCCTTCATCGCTGCCCCTCCAGTAGATATTGATGGTATTCGTGAGCCTGTTTCTGGTTCTTTACTTTATGGAAACAATATTATCTCTGGTGCTATTATCCCTACTTCTGCGGCGATCGGATTGCACTTTTACCCAATTTGGGAAGCTGCATCTGTTGATGAGTGGTTATACAATGGTGGTCCTTATGAGCTAATTGTTCTACACTTCTTACTTGGTGTAGCTTGTTATATGGGTCGTGAGTGGGAACTTAGTTTCCGTCTGGGTATGCGTCCTTGGATTGCTGTTGCATATTCAGCTCCTGTTGCAGCTGCTACTGCTGTTTTCTTGATTTACCCTATTGGTCAAGGAAGCTTTTCTGATGGTATGCCTTTAGGAATCTCTGGTACTTTCAACTTTATGATTGTATTCCAGGCAGAGCACAACATCCTTATGCATCCATTCCACATGTTAGGTGTAGCTGGTGTATTCGGCGGTTCCCTATTCAGTGCTATGCATGGTTCCTTGGTAACCTCTAGTTTGATCAGGGAAACTACTGAAAATGAATCCGCTAATGAGGGTTACAAATTTGGTCAAGAGGAAGAAACTTATAATATTGTGGCTGCTCATGGTTATTTTGGCCGATTAATCTTCCAATATGCTAGTTTCAACAACTCTCGTTCTTTACACTTCTTCTTGGCTGCTTGGCCTGTAGTAGGAATCTGGTTCACTGCTTTAGGTATTAGTACTATGGCTTTCAACCTAAATGGTTTCAATTTCAACCAATCTGTAGTTGATAGTCAAGGTCGCGTTATTAATACTTGGGCTGATATCATCAACCGTGCTAACCTTGGTATGGAAGTAATGCACGAACGTAATGCTCACAACTTCCCTCTAGACTTAGCTGCTGTTGAAGTTCCATCTATTAATGGATAAGGTTTTTCTGCTAACATATAAGAATTTTTGAAGACAGAAATACCCAATATCTTGTTCTAGCAAGATATTGGGTATTTCTGTCTTTATTTTGAATCTTTTTTTCTTCTTAATCTTTCTATTCAGAATTCAGTTAACGACGAGATTTAGTATCCTTTCTTGCATTTTCATAACTCGTGAAATGCCGAGTAGGCACGAATTCCCCCAATTTGCGACCTACCATAGGATTTGTTATGTAAATAGGTATATGTTCCTTTCCATTATGAATCGCGATTGTATGGCCAACCATTGTGGGTAGAATGCTAGATGCCCGGGACCACGTTACTATTGTTTCTTTCTCCTCCTTCATATTGACCTTTTCTATCTTTGCCAATAAATGATGAGCTACAAAAGGATTCGTTTTTTTTCGTGTCACAGCTGATTACTCCTTTTTTCCTTTTTAAAGAGTGGCATTCTATGTCCAATATCTCGATCGAAGTACGGAGGTCAGAATAAATAGAATAATGATCAATGGAAAAAAGAAAAAAATCCTTTAGCTGGATAAGGGGCGGATGTAGCCAAGTGGATCAAGGCAGTGGATTGTGAATCCACCATGCGCGGGTTCAATTCCCGTCGTTCGCCCATCGCATTATTGCAAATTCCAAAAATGCAATTTTCCATATTCCTAGTTACGTATTTACTTACGGCGACGAAGAATAAAACTATCGCTATATTTTTTCCTTTTCCTAGTTCTTCTTCCAAGCGCAGGATAACCCCAAGGGGTTGTGGGTTTTTTTCTACCAATGGGAGCTTTCCCTTCACCGCCCCCATGGGGGTGGTCCACAGGGTTCATAACTACCCCTCTTACTACGGGGCGTTTACCTAGCCAACACTTAGATCCGGCTCTACCCAAACTTTTTTGGTTCACCCCAACATTACCCACTTGTCCGACTGTTGCTAAGCAGTTTTGGGATACTAAACGGACCTCCCCAGATGGTAATCTTAAAGTGGCCGATTTACCCTCTTTTGCAATGAGTTTCGCTACAGCACCTGCTGCTCTAGCTAATTGCCCACCCCTTCCACGTGTGATTTCTATGTTATGCATGGCCGTGCCTAAGGGCATATCGGTTGAAGTAGATTCTTCTTTTCTCTCAAAAAACCCCTTCCCAAACTGTACAAGCTTCTTCCAAAGCATACGGCTTTCTAGATGTATATGACGATCTCTAGACAGATGGATCTTATATGAATCATATGATGAAGTACCACATGAGTGGATATATAGGAAAGGAATCCAAATCTGCCGAATCGCTCATGTTATGATCTTCTACATCCTAGGTCTCTGCGTTCCGTCATCTGGCTTATGTTCTTCATGTAGCATTCAGATCGAATGACTCTATGAAATTACGTCGATACTTCCACATATTATGGGTAACGTAGGAGACATCCCTATTTTCCCCCGGGGGTCTTAATTACCACTGCTTAGCTTTCAATTTGCCTCTGACCATCAAATTAAATGTGAATAACCCGTCCTCCTCTCTTTGAAACAAGGGGCGCTTCCGGTTCTGTGCGTGCTTCAAACAATTTTGTCTTCTCCATATTACCATATCTCTAGAGCCAATAATTTTCTATGAGGAACTACTGAACTCAATCACTTGCTGCCGTTACTCAACAGTTTTCTGTTGAGGTCTATCCCGTAGAGGTAGTCAAATTGGATCAGTGATCGATTTCTAGGTTTCGTCGTAAACCTAATTGGTTACTTCCAATTACGTAAATCAATAGTTCAAACCGCACTCAAAGGTAGGGCATTTCCCATTGATATAGGAACTTTTGTACCAGAAACAATAGTATCTCCAATTATAGCCCCTCTGGGATGTAAAATATATCTCTTCTCACCATCCCCATAGTGTATGAGACAAATGTATGCATTTCGATTAGGGTCGTATTCTATGGTTACGATTCTACCAGATATGTCTTTTTGATTCCGTCGAAAATCTATTTTACGGTATAGGCGCTTATGACCTCCCCCTCTATGCCTTGCGGTAATGATTCCTCTGGAATTACGACCTTTACCACAACGGTGCCGTCCATGGATCAAATTATTTCGTGGATTGGATTTCACTTGCCTGTCTACGGTTCCCTTGCGTGTGCTCGGGATAGGTGTTTTGTATAAATGTTTCGCCGTATTATTAAGTATTCTCCTTTAGTTTTTTTCTCTATCTAGAAGTGGAATAGAATAACCCGGTTGAAGGGTAATGATCATACGTCTGTAATGCATTGTATGGCCCAGAATAGGTCCTATTCTTCTACCTTTTCCAGGTAGTCGATGGCTATTCACAGCTACCACCTTAACACCAAAGAAGAGTTCGACCCAATGCTTTATTTCTGTCTTAGTGAATCCCGATTCGACATTAAAAGTATATTGATTCTTTCCCAATAAACGAAGACTTTTTTCTGTAAATACTGCGTATTTGATTCCATCCATAAATCGACTTTCCCTCCTATGCTCTGAGTTCCAGTATCGATAAGAATTCGAGTTCTTATTGTTCTTATGTTATGGTATGAATATACCATACCAATTCGTTATGTATGGATGATGGATGAGATTCCATGGATAGAGAGCCAGTTCCAATAGACTTATGGAATGTTCCCGTTCGTGTGCATCCAGCAGGAATTGAACCCGCAAATTTACCAATTATGAGTTGGGCGCTTTAACCATTCAGCCATGGATGCTTAACAGGGATCATCGTACATCGTAAATAACCAATTTTCATATAGAAAGACATATCATAGAAAAATGAAATCGAAAATATTCCGAGATGGCAAATATTCGGAGATGACTATGAAAACACCTCTCTGGATCCTCGAATTGAAAGAGAGATTGAGAGGGATCAAGAATCCTAATTCTCGCTATTTGGAATGGATCCAATTCTATTGAGTCTGACTCATAGTGATCATTTCTCTTTAGCAAAGAATGACCTTGGTTATCAAAGGATTGAACAACCGGGATCCATTTACTTATGATACCTAGTTGGCATTGATAACAAGGATCTAATGAATTATG
>NW_028259504.1:0-33319 GCF_056163025.1 Triticum urartu | reverse complement strand
TGATTTGGAACCTGTTCTTTACATGAACCCTCTTAACTAAGATTTTCTTATTTATACCTGTTCTACTTTTTTTCTGTTCTGGCTCGGTTATTCCATCTAGCCGAGCCATTCATTCCTTTTTATGAAAGAAAGATAAGGGACAGAAAAAAAAAATAAATAAAAATGAAAGAAACAAACGTATTCAATAAGCAAAAGGAGAGAGAGGGATTCGAACCCTCGATAGTTCCTAGAACTATACCGGTTTTCAAGACCGGAGCTATCAACCACTCAGCCATCTCTCCACAGCCTAATCCTTATTTTACTCCTACAAATAGAACATAGCCATATAAAAAATAAAAAGATTTATTAGCCTCTAGAAAGATATCAGATACAAGTTCCTTTTCGATATATCTCTGTATACTGTATACACGGATACAGGATCCGCTATACCCGCTTGTGAAATAAAGAGTAAATAATCTCTTCTCACCCCCATATCCAAATAAAAAAGCGGTTTAAGTAATAAATTTGAATTAAAGAGAAGAATCAATGGATTCATGATTAAACCCCTCCTACTTCTTGTATTTTTTTACAATTTTGGTTTAAGTGAGGGATCAAATATGTAGTCAACTTTATTTGATGGTAGCTTGGAGGATTAGAAATATGACTATTGCTTTCCAATTAGCTGTTTTTGCATTAATTGCGACTTCCTCAGTCTTAGTAATTAGTGTACCCCTTGTATTTGCTTCTCCTGATGGTTGGTCAAATAATAAAAATGTTGTATTTTCCGGTACATCATTATGGATTGGACTAGTCTTTCTCGTAGCTATTCTGAATTCTCTCATTTCTTAAATGAAATTTGGTTAATATTTATTAACCCCATAAAAAAGAAATAATAAAGGCCATTTCTTCTAAAAAATTAGAATAGTGAGACGTATTAAAACGCAATTTGCGTTCCGAATTGCTAGCTCTTCTCTTTCAGTATTATGAAATTCCATTCCCATTAGAATATTCATTGACAGATAATAAAAAAAGGAAAACTCTAATATAATAGAAAATGAAATGAAACGGTCGACCCAGACATAGAAGGTCGACCCAGGCGGATATACGCTATAAAATATATACCGTAGCGAGCGTAGTTCAATGGTAAAATATCTCCTTGCCAAGGAGAAGATACGGGTTCGATTCCCGCCGCTCGCCCGCTTAATTTATCAAAGTACTATGATAAAAAGTTTAGTCTAGTTAACTGTTTAACTACTTATATTAAATTAAGTATTAATTAGGTGTTAGTCTAGTGCCGTATCCCTTACTATCTTACCCTTCCTTTGCATCCCACTCAAAAAAAGAGGGCGCTCCAGAGGCAGAAATAGAACTCGCCAACAGAGCTCCAAAAATTGGGTATTAACTGAGACAAACAACGGGCAAACTTTTTTTAAAGGGAAGGGAGAGGTAGACTGTCCCTTTCGTTTCATTTTTATTTTCTGCAGGGTAGGGAGAGGCCTTGCGCCTTCTTTTTTTGAAGGCAAGTGACTTCGCAAACTGCTCAATTTTGCCCTCTAGGGCCGGGAACTAATGAATAAAAAAGGGTTGGATACGCCCCTCTACCATACATATCTAGAGAAATAGAATAGTCCTTTTATACAGACTGCTAAGTGCGGAGACGGGAATCGAACCCGTGACCTCAAGGTTATGAGCCTCGTGAGCTACCAAACTGCTCTACTCCGCTCTGGAGTACCAGAAACTGGTGGACAAAAAAGGCTTGAATACAAGCCTCTAACATGTCTAGACAAATAGAATACTCCTTTTATACAGAATGGAGCGGGTAGCGGGAATCGAACCCGCATCGTTAGCTTGGAAGGCTAGGGGTTATAGTCGACGTTGGTTGATTATTTTTAACGTCTCTAATTCAAAACCGAACATGAAATTTTGATTTCATTCGGCTCCTTTATGGATATTCTCACCACTTAACATCTATGTCAGCTTTTCTATTTGAATGGAACCAAAGCTCTCCGCTTTCTAGATGATCCTTATAGAGTAGGAGATAGAAATTCTATCTAAATTCATCTAATCTACTTACTTCGTTCCCTAATTTCATTCAAGAGATCCTGAGGAAAAGAATTGGGTTTCCACCGAGCTGAAACAATATGCGGATGGTTCTAGTAAACCAAAACTATCGTTTTTTAGCTATTTGGCTTCCTTATTCCTTATTTTAAGAAGATTTAGTTACGATTGGAAATCAACTTTTTTGTATCTTCATCCATAGATCCTTTACTCATATTTTCAAAATTGGAATACTTAATCCAATGCAAAATTATGCTTCGCGACTCTGTACTCATAATCCTATTTTTATTTTGGATGCAATTTAAATTAGTCTTTGGATACAAATCGCCAGAATGTATATTCTTCCTCAATATGCTATTGAGAGGAAAAGGATTTAATCCTTTATAAGAACTAAAGTTTTCATCGGAATATAAAAATAAAAAACTTAAGGATGCCTTAAGTATATCATTTCAAATTCAGTTATTAATAGAACGAATCACACTTTTACCACTAAACTATACCCGCTACATTGTAGATTATGGTATAAATGGTACCCTTTGTCAAGGATAGCCATTTGACAAGAAGGCTAATTCCCCCTTATTGAATCAGATGGAGAAGGTTCATGACACTGAGCCGTTGGTACTTCTACTTCGATCGCTCGCCTTTACTTTAGGATTTAGATAGCCCCTCTGGTCTGTAAAAAAAATCTTTTCTTACCATGCTAATAGCGCCTGAACCAAATGTATTTATTTTGATTAGGATCCTATTCTACGGTTACGACTACAATAATAATTATTTACTTTGCAAGGACGTAAGTGTGTCAGACTGCTAAATTGTTTTATTATTCCTACAATATAAACTAGGGGATATAGGGGGTAACACTGTCCCTATAAATTCCTTTTTTCCTTTTCTTTTTTGTCCAGAATTGAACAAAAAAGAAATTATGGAAGATGTTTTCTTCCCCCATTAAGTCCGAGCCATAGAGTAAGAGTGAGATGAGTTTTCCAAATTCATCATAGACTTTCCCTATGGCTTGATAGAAGTAAGCAGCAAAGAGTCGTAACTTAAAGAAAAAAACGGACAGGGCCGACAGATTTACCTGATGTAAAGAAGATCCTAAAAGTCTCTGATTAGTCGACTCTCTCCATTTAACACTTTCCTCTCTCTCCTTTTTTCCACTGACTCAATTCTAGTTTATTAGATTCTTGTTTAAAAGAATGCAAAAAGTTCAATAGAACTAAGAACACATAAAAAATAGCATAGAGGATCAAGGCCATTACCAAAAGTTCCTCCCAAGGATCCTATATCCTATTGGGTATCTGTTCCCCGCCTTTTCCCGCTAGGATCGGAAATCTTATATTTTCCATATCCATATACCGTTGAATCCTTGGGGTTCCAGAATCCGCCTATTTTACTAGTCTTCGGAAACGGAAAACCCTGAACCAAGAAGAGTTGGATATGTTATGTAGGGTATGTTTTTTTTTATTAATTTTATTTTGAGCTCTCAAGATATCGATATATACATATACAATCTCTACATAATGTCTCTCTCTCTATCTCTATATATTATATATATAATATGTACATTATGCAGTAGACCCATAATGGGAAATCCAAGTGGCTAATTTTTGAATTAAATAAAAAGCCCTTTTAACTCAGTGGTAGAGTAATGCCATGGTAAGGCATAAGTCATCGGTTCAAATCCGATAAAGGGCTTTTTAAATTAGTGGTAGAGTAATCTCGTGCTAAGACGTAAGTCGTTGGTTCGAATCTGATAGAGTACTTTTCTACTAAATTGATTCACTTTTTTTCTTTGTTTTTGAAACTTTCTCTATATTTTTAGAGAATTTTATGACTTAGTGCGGGATGGATGCATTTTTGGTATGAACACTAAATGAAGCACGGAGAATTAATCTATAACGATCAACTAAAAAAAATCCTAGATGAAAACATAACAGAAAAGTTGGAAAAACTCTTTGCTTTGGATCTATTTATACTTTTCGAGTATATTGACAATTCCAAAAAACTGCTCATACTATGATTATAGTATAATCACGAGCGGTTGTATATGGCCCTATCGTCTAGTGATGCCCCTATCGTCTAGTGGTTCAGGACATCTCTCTTTCAAGGAGGCAGCGGGGATTCGACTTCCCCTGGGGGTAGGGAGTATTATGAAAGGAGGTTAATCATAGATTAGCAAAAACCCTAGAATAAATTCTTCCTGGGTCGATGCCCGAGTGGTTAATGGGGACGGACTGTAAATTCGTTGACAATGTCTACGCTGGTTCAAATCCAGCTCGGCCCAAACCAAAAATCTAGGGCTTCGTGAGTATGAACTAAATCCTTTTGTTTTTCTTCCATAAAATAAAATGTCTGATCTATAGAAATAAAAGATAAAGAAAAAAGGGAAATTTTTTTTTCTAATCCATATCTCTCTCATTCCTTTCTTACAAACAAAAGAGTTTTTCTTATTGAAGGCTGGATTATTATCCATTTTTAGTGATAAAAAATCACGACATACTAGTTATGTCACTCTCACTATACCCACGTATAATATAATATGTGGGTATGTAGTATATGATTCGTCTATTTCTTAGAGTACGAAAGACGAATCGAATCTTCTTATGGTTCTATTTAAGAATGGGTATGCCATACACCCCGCGGGGATTGTAGTTCAATTGGTCAGAGCACCGCCCTGTCAAGGCGGAAGCTGCGGGTTCGAGCCCCGTCAGTCCCGAACTAGGGTTCAATGAATGGAGAAATTGATATTTCCTTTTTCCATGAAAAAAAGGGGCAGGGAGCAAGATCAAATACCCACAGGGCACCCTTACTTCACTTTTTTATTTTGCATCTCTCATTAAAGAGGGAGGGAGGGCATATAGGAATTTTTTTTTCACTACTCCCAATCGATAAAGAAAGACACACATACGATATGTGGATTAGTAGAATTTAGGATATTATATTACTCTATCTTTCTTTATGATGATACCATCCTCATCTTAATTTCCTATTCCACTCTTATGGAATAGAGTACCGGTATTTTACCGGAATCCATACATAAATCGTATTCCCTTTTTATTTCAGACCTCTTTTCCCCATCTCACTTCTACTGCTTATTTGGATGTCTATGTGACCCATAGAAAGTGAAAGTTGGTCATATAATACATACATAATTGTATGTATAACTATAAGAAAAAGGAAGGGAAATTGTATAAGATTAAGAAAGTATAAGATTAAGAAAGCTCGTGGGTTAGAGATATAGAAAAGAAAAAGTAGAAAAGGATTAAAAAAGAGGGAATTCCTAATCCAATCAAAAAACCCATTTTGGTCTTAGTGTGGATAGAGGATCTTCCTATGTTATACTATATAACTCTCATCCGTGAAATATAACTCTCATCCATGAATTGATTTGATAGATCCGATATTCATAATATTGAATTGATTCAGTATTATCAGAATGCAAGCCCTACCCTTGAATTTACAAGATACCCCTTTTTCCTCTCCATGGGATTACATCCCGAGTTATTGTGAAAATAAAAAATAAAGAGGTTATGGAAGTCAATATTCTCGCATTTATTGCTACTGCACTGTTCATTCTAGTTCCTACTTCTTTTTTACTTATTATTTATGTAAAAACAGTCAGCCAAAATAATTAATTGGAATTCCAATTAATCATTGAAGAAATTAAAAAGGGATTAAATAAAAAAAATCCAAGTCTTAAATGAAAGGATCTGGTTGGAATCTTAAAGTGTGGTAGAAAGAACTACATATAGTTTTTTCTACGACACTTTAGATTCTTTCTATTATATTATCTTTGAATCTACATAGAATAGATTAGTAGATTGAAATAGTTAAGTAGTCTAATTCAATTTCTTTTTTCATTGCATCCACTTAATTTCAATCAGGTCAAAATAAAAAAATCTAAGACAATTCTTGACCAAAGAATCCATGGAAGGAAAGAAAAATAATATGAAGAATAGACTATAGTAAAAAGTAAAAGGAAATGGAAAATGTGTGATATGCCGTGAATAGTTCCGTGGAAGAAAGTCTAATTTTCTTATGTATAGAACTTTTTTTAACCATTCGTCATTTCTAGTAGAAATTCTGAATTGGTATAATGGCTCTTTCTTACATTACAACTTACAATACAAGAGTTTCTTACAGGAGTGAAACAAAACTAAAGAAAAAGATTAAAGAATAACGTTTGACAAAATGATTAATGCAAAATGATCCATTAAAGAAAAGAATTGATACAACAATTTGATTACTTAATCAATTAGTAGTATCCCTAGAGTCCACTCCTTCCCCATACTACTAGTGAAAGAGAAAATGTAAAGACTACCATTAAAGCAGCCCAAGCGAGACTTACTATATCCATCTAAATT
The DNA here is from genome assembly GCF_056163025.1 of Triticum urartu. Classification (NCBI taxonomy): domain Eukaryota; kingdom Viridiplantae; phylum Streptophyta; class Magnoliopsida; order Poales; family Poaceae; genus Triticum; species Triticum urartu. The sequence goes on along the minus strand of NW_028259504.1, from coordinate 26,918 downwards.
ATGTCTCCTATTTCTATGAAGGGATTATTCTACTATTGATCAATAATCATAGTGGAATCAAGGGTACAGAGTCAAAAAGGGATTCCGCCCTAAGGCCATGGATCAATCAGTTCAAGGAATTTACTCCTAACAAATTCTTATAGGAATTCTGGTAGAATTAGAGAGCATTAAAAATACGAGATACTATAGCCCTTTTTTCCTTAAAAAAGAAAGAGTACGGGAATGATGTCCTGAATAGAAGAAGCGGGAATAGGAAGATTTTTTATTCCTTTTGTTACTCTTTTTTTTTTTTTTAAGCAAAGGACGCCCGAATATACCATAAAATTATCGATAGATAAATATTTATTGGATACCTACCTTACCTAATGTTTATTTTTGACCTAAACCCTGCAGCCTTGCTTTGTATCATTCTATGAAAGAATGAAGAGATTTTATCCATAATACAACTCCTAAATTGATTTTTGATCGACCTATTTAATCTGATTCTCGTTAGAATTAAGTAGTCCTTACTTTAGTGTATGTAGGTAACATAAGATGTACGATAAAAAAATGTATAATAATTAGTAAGTCTTGATATTCTTTCGTGGAGTCCCTTCTTGAATCTTAGATTGAAAAAAAAAAAGAATGCCCCTTAGGGACCTTTCTTTGGATACCAAGATTTCTGACATCTTATCCTCGTATTTTAAAATTATCAAATCGAATCTCAATTAAGAACCAATTCAAATTCATATAATAAAAGAATAAGGAAACACTACCTCACCCCTATTGATAACCATTTTGGCCACTACCGTCAAAACAAACCCTAACCCTAGTTTGAGGATAGAACTATGGTATGGTTTCTCTAAACCCAGTATCGGCAGGCCCAGTTACTCTCTTGCCCGAACTTATGCGAAGTAAAAATTTATCGAATTCGATCAGCACTATAAAAAAAACCTAAGTATTTTATTGATCAGGCGGCACCCAGATTTGAACTGGGGATAAAGGATTTGCAGTCCCCTGCCTTACCGCTTGGCCATGCCGCCAAAAAATCCGATCAAAAATCTAGAAAACAGCAAGTATTCATCCACGTTTTCTTACGAAAAGCCCCTTTTATTTTGAATATAATTCTACTTACTTTTTTCCAATCTTTTTCAAAAAATCTATTCCTGCTTTTTTTGATCCAGTTTCTATTATTCTCCTCGATAGATTCTATCTTAAAACATACATTGTTAACACAATAAAACTTCCCATTTCTTTCTATTGAGATGAAAAAGAAGAAAAAGTGGATTTCTATTCACAGGCTGCAAAATTCAGAATAAATTGGAACCGTTAACTAGAATTCTCTTTTTTTTATTGCAGTAGTGAACTACTCTTAAATCGGTATTATCTCCCCCCCCTTCAATGGCATAATAAAATATTATGGCTTTATGCTTAATCCGTGTATAGGTAAACTTTAGGTCCGAACAGCATTATTATCCAAAGATCCCCTTTATGTACATATCTCTATGGGGAATCATGCTTTAATTTTTCAAAGTATTAAATTAAATATCTTGAATAAAAAAAGGAAATTTGCTCTGATATAGAGTATAACCTGACTATCTTGGCGTACCCAAGTGAAATTACGATAAAAGAAAAGCATGGATATGGGGAGAGGTGGATAACTAGATTGGCATGTACTTAAAAAAGGGACTTACTTTATTTTAGAATTCCACAATGAAATACTGAATTTTCTAGCAATTATACTACTCCGATCCGAAATAAAAAAGAACCCTCAAATTATTTTGAGAAATTAAAGTAAGCACGCTATTCTAAATCGAAGTAAAGTCAAACTTTCTAGTATATTATATTACGGCTTTATTACATTCATAGAAAGGAGATAAAATGAGAAATCTTTGCCATCCAATCTGATTAGAATATCATAACATAAAGTATAAGTGGCAGAATTTTTTTTGTAGGAATGTTTTATCAATTCATTTTCATTTCATTTGTACCCCTGGCAAACTCGAACTTTCGTCCAAATGGTCTCTATTCATATGTATGAAATACATATATGAAATACGTATGTGGAGTTCCCTAGAATTTCATGTGATTCAGTAAACAGAATATAGATTCCATGATTGCTAGATCGATCCATAGGGATTGATGAAGAGTGAGCTGATAATGGAATTTTTCTTTGATAAACAGGAAACTTAAGATTAAGATGCTCCGGAATGGAAACGAGGGAATGTCCACAATACCCGGATTTAGTCAGATCCAATTCGAGGGATTTTGTAGGTTCATTAATCAAGCCTTGGCAGAAGAACTTGACAAGTTTCCAACAATTAAAGATCCAGATCACGAAATTGCATTTCAATTATTTGCGAAAGGATATCAACTGCTAGAACCCTCGATAAAAGAAAGAGATGCTGTGTATGAATCACTCACCTATTCTTCCGAATTATATGTATCTGCGAGATTAATTTTTGGTTTCGATGTGCAAAAGCAAACCATTTCTATCGGAAACATTCCTATAATGAATTCCTTAGGAACCTTTATTATAAATGGAATATACCGAATTGTGATCAATCAAATATTGCTAAGTCCTGGTATTTACTACCGCTCGGAATTAGATCATAAGGGAATTTCTATCTACACTGGCACTATAATATCAGATTGGGGGGGGAGATCGGAATTAGCAATTGATAAAAAAGAAAGGATATGGGCTCGCGTGAGTAGAAAACAAAAGATATCTATTCTAGTTCTATCATCAGCTATGGGTTCGAATCTAAGAGAAATTCTGGATAATGTTTCCTACCCTGAAATTTTCTTGTCTTTCCCGAATGCTAAAGAGAAGAAGAGGATTGAGTCAAAAGAAAAAGCTATTTTGGAGTTTTATCAACAATTTGCTTGTGTAGGTGGGGACCTGGTATTTTCGGAGTCCTTATGCGAGGAATTACAAAAGAAATTTTTTCAACAAAAATGTGAATTAGGAAGGATTGGTCGACGAAATATGAATCGGAGACTTAATCTTGATATTCCTCAGAACAATACATTCTTGTTACCACGAGATGTATTGGCCGCTACGGATCATTTGATTGGAATGAAATTTGGAACGGGTATACTTGACGATGACGATATGAATCACTTGAAAAATAAACGTATTCGTTCGGTTGCGGATCTGTTACAAGATCAATTCGGATTGGCTCTTGGTCGTTTACAACATGCAGTTCAAAAAACTATTCGTAGAGTATTCATACGTCAATCGAAACCGACTCCCCAAACTTTGGTAACTCCAACTTCAACTTCAATTTTATTAATAACTACTTATGAGACCTTTTTTGGCACATACCCGTTATCTCAAGTTTTTGATCAAACGAATCCATTGACACAAACTGTTCATGGGCGAAAAGTGAGTTGTTTAGGTCCTGGAGGGTTGACGGGGAGAACCGCAAGTTTTCGGAGCCGAGATATTCATCCGAGTCACTATGGGCGTATTTGTCCAATTGACACGTCTGAAGGAATCAATGTTGGACTTACTGGATCCTTAACAATTCATGCGAGAATTGATCACTTGTGGGGATCCATAGAGAGTCCGTTTTATGAAATATCTGCTGAGAAAGCAAAAGAAAAAAAAGAGAGACAGGTGGTTTATCTATCACCAAATAGAGATGAATATTATATGATAGCAGCAGGAAATTCTTTGTCCTTGAATCAAGGTATTCAGGAAGAACAGGTTGTTCCGGCTAGATACCGTCAAGAATTCTTGACTATTGCATGGGAACAGATTCATGTTAGAAGTATTTTTCCTTTCCAATATTTTTCTATTGGGGGTTCTCTCATTCCTTTTATTGAGCACAATGATGCGAATCGGGCTTTAATGAGTTCTAATATGCAGCGCCAAGCAGTTCCGCTTTCTCGGTCCGAGAAATGCATTGTTGGAACTGGATTGGAACGCCAAACAGCTCTAGATTCGAGGGTTTCCATTATAGCCGAACGCGAGGGAAAGATCATTTCTACTGATAGTCATAAGATACTTTTATCAAGTAGTGGGAAGACTATAAGTATTCCTTTAGTTAACCACCGTCGCTCTAACAAAAATACTTGTATGCACCAAAAACCCCGGGTTCCACGGGGTAAATCCATTAAAAAAGGACAAATTTTAGCAGAAGGAGCTGCTACAATTGGGGGCGAACTTGCTTTAGGAAAAAACGTATTAGTAGCTTATATGCCATGGGAAGGTTACAATTTTGAAGACGCAGTACTAATTAGCGAACGTTTGGTATATGAAGATATTTATACCTCTTTTCACATCCGGAAATATGAAATTCAGACGGATACGACAAGCCAGGGCTCCGCTGAAAAAATCACTAAAGAAATACCACATCTAGAAGAACATTTACTCCGCAATTTGGACAGAAATGGAGTTGTTAGGTTGGGATCCTGGGTAGAAACTGGTGATATTTTAGTAGGTAAATTAACGCCTCAGATAGCGAGCGAATCATCTTATATCGCGGAAGCTGGATTATTACGGGCCATATTTGGCCTTGAGGTTTCCACTTCAAAAGAAACTTCTCTGAAATTACCTATAGGTGGAAGAGGGCGCGTTATCGATGTGAAATGGATCCAAAGGGACCCGCTCGACATAATGGTTCGTGTATATATTTTACAGAAACGTGAAATCAAAGTTGGGGATAAAGTAGCCGGAAGACATGGGAATAAAGGGATCATTTCCAAAATTTTGCCTAGGCAAGATATGCCCTATTTGCAAGATGGAACACCCGTTGATATGGTCTTCAATCCCTTAGGAGTACCCTCCCGAATGAATGTGGGACAAATATTTGAAAGCTCGCTCGGATTAGCGGGGGATCTGCTAAAGAAACATTATAGAATAGCACCCTTTGATGAGAGATATGAGCAAGAGGCTTCAAGAAAACTTGTGTTTTCAGAATTATATGAAGCCAGTAAAGAAACAAAAAATCCATGGGTATTTGAACCCGAGTACCCGGGAAAAAGCAGAATATTTGATGGAAGAACAGGCGACCCCTTTGAGCAACCTGTTCTAATAGGGAAGTCCTATATCTTAAAATTAATTCATCAAGTTGATGAGAAAATTCATGGGCGTTCTACTGGGCCCTACTCACTTGTTACACAACAACCGGTTAGAGGAAGAGCCAAGCAAGGGGGACAACGAGTAGGAGAAATGGAAGTTTGGGCTTTAGAAGGATTTGGTGTTGCTCATATTTTACAAGAGATACTTACTTATAAATCTGACCATCTTATAGCTCGCCAAGAAATACTTAATGCTACGATCTGGGGAAAAAGAATACCTAATCATGAGGATCCTCCAGAATCTTTTCGAGTGCTCGTTCGAGAACTACGATCTTTGGCTCTAGAACTGAATCATTTCCTTGTATCTGAAAAGAACTTCCAGGTTAATAGGGAGGAAGTTTGATCGGAATAAATATAAATTCTTTTCTTATTTCTATTTTATGATTGACCAATATAAACATCAACAACTTCAAATTGGACTCGTTTCCCCTCAACAAATAAAGGCTTGGGCTAACAAAAACCTACCTAATGGAGAAGTCGTTGGCGAAGTCACAAGGCCCTCTACTTTTCATTATAAAACCGATAAACCAGAAAAAGATGGATTGTTTTGCGAAAGAATCTTTGGACCCATAAAAAGCGGGATTTGCGCTTGTGGCAATTCTCGAGCGAGCGGAGCTGAAAACGAAGACGAAAGATTTTGCCAAAAATGCGGGGTCGAATTTGTGGATTCTCGGATACGAAGATATCAAATGGGATACATCAAACTCGCATGTCCCGTGACTCATGTGTGGTATTTGAAAGGTCTTCCTAGTTATATCGCGAATCTTTTAGATAAACCTCTTAAGAAGTTGGAGGGCCTAGTATACGGCGATTTCTCTTTTGCTAGGCCCAGCACTAAAAAACCCACTTTTTTACGATTACGAGGTTTATTCGAAGAGGAAATTGCATCCTGTAACCACAGCATTTCTCCCTTTTTTTCTACCCCAGGCTTTGCAACATTTCGAAATCGGGAAATTGCGACAGGAGCAGGTGCTATTAGAGAACAATTAGCAGATTTGGATTTGCGAATTATTATAGAGAATTCTTTGGTCGAATGGAAGGAATTAGAAGACGAGGGGTATAGTGGAGATGAGTGGGAAGATAGAAAAAGACGAATAAGAAAAGTTTTTTTGATTAGACGCATGCAATTGGCGAAACATTTTATTCAAACAAATGTAGAACCAGAATGGATGGTTTTGTGCTTATTACCGGTTCTTCCTCCCGAATTGAGACCTATTGTTTATAGGTCTGGAGATAAAGTAGTGACTTCAGACATTAATGAACTTTATAAGAGAGTTATCCGTCGGAACAACAATCTTGCCTATCTATTAAAAAGAAGTGAATTAGCGCCAGCAGATTTAGTAATGTGCCAGGAAAAATTGGTACAAGAAGCCGTGGATACACTTCTTGATAGTGGGTCCCGCGGGCAACCGACGAGGGATGGTCACAATAAAGTATACAAATCACTTTCAGATGTAATTGAAGGTAAAGAGGGAAGGTTTCGCGAGACTCTGCTTGGGAAACGGGTCGATTACTCGGGGCGTTCTGTCATTGTTGTGGGTCCTTCGCTTTCATTACATCAATGTGGATTACCTCTAGAGATAGCAATAAAGCTTTTTCAGCTATTTGTAATTCGCGATTTAATCACGAAACGCGCCACTTCTAATGTAAGGATTGCTAAAAGGAAAATTTGGGAAAAAGAACCCATTGTATGGGAAATACTTCAAGAAGTTATGCGGGGACATCCTGTACTGTTAAATAGAGCACCTACCCTGCATAGATTAGGCATACAGGCCTTTCAACCCACTTTAGTAGAGGGGCGTACTATTTCTTTACACCCATTAGTGTGTAAGGGTTTCAATGCGGACTTTGATGGAGATCAAATGGCTGTTCATCTACCTTTATCCTTGGAAGCTCAGGCAGAAGCCCGTTTACTTATGTTTTCTCATATGAATCTCTTATCTCCCGCTATTGGGGATCCTATTTGCGTACCAACCCAAGACATGCTTATCGGGCTTTATGTATTAACGATTGGAAAGCGTCGAGGTATTTGTGCAAATAGATATAATAGTTGCAGAAACTACCCAAATCTAAAAGTAAATTACAATAATAATAATAATTTTAAATATAGGAAAGATAAAGAACCCCATTTTTCTAGTTCTTATGATGCACTGGGAGCTTATAGACAAAAACTAATCAGTTTAGATAGTCCCTTGTGGCTACGATGGAACCTGGATCAACGCGTCATTGGGTCAAGAGAAGTTCCGATTGAAGTTCAATATGAATCTTTGGGGACTTATCATGAGATTTATGCCCACTATCTAATAATGGGAAATAGAAAAAAAGAAATTCGTTCGATATACATTCGAACCACTCTTGGTCATATTTCTTTTTATAGAGAAATAGAGGAAGCCATACAAGGATTTAGTCAGGCCTATTCATACACTACCTAAACAAGAAAGTTAGATTCGGCGATGCCCCTCCCCTTTCGGGGGGCATTCCGATTTCCCTAGTATCATCATTATTTGCCACGCGAATCCAGATTGAGATTGAGGCAATTAAGTTAATTAAATTTTCGAATCACTGACTCAGGCCCATTGTCGAATCCTACTCAGCAATTGTCGAATCCTACTCAGCCGAAAAGGGGGTACTTATGTATGGCGGAACGGGCCAATCTGGTCTTTCATAATAAAGAGATAGACGGAACTGGTATGAAACGACTTATTAGCAGATTAATAGATCATTTTGGAATGGGATATACATCCCATATACTGGATCAACTAAAGACTCTGGGCTTCCATCAAGCCACTACTACATCGATTTCGTTAGGAATCGAGGATCTTTTAACAATACCCTCTAAGGGATGGTTAGTCCAAGACGCGGAACAACAGAGTTTTCTTTTGGAGAAACACTATTATTATGGGGCTGTACACGCGGTAGAAAAATTACGCCAATCTGTTGAGATATGGTATGCGACAAGTGAATATTTGAAACAAGAAATGAATTCAAATTTTCGGATAACGGATCCTTCTAATCCAGTCTATCTAATGTCTTTTTCAGGAGCCAGAGGAAATGCATCTCAAGTACACCAATTAGTAGGTATGAGAGGATTAATGTCGGACCCTCAAGGACAAATGATTGATTTACCTATTCAAAGCAATTTACGCGAGGGACTTTCTTTGACAGAATATATAATTTCCTGCTATGGAGCCCGCAAAGGGGTTGTAGATACTGCTGTGCGAACAGCAGATGCTGGATATCTTACACGTAGACTTGTTGAAGTAGTTCAACATATTATTGTGCGTAGAAGAGATTGTGGTACTATCCGAGGTATTTCTGTAAGTCCTCAAAATGGGATGACGGAAAAACTTTTTGTCCAAACACTAATTGGTCGTGTATTAGCAGACGATATATATATCGGTTCACGATGCATTGCCGCGCGAAATCAAGATATTGGAATTGGATTAGTCAATCGATTCATAACTGCCTTTCGAGCACAACCATTTCGAGCACAACCAATATATATTAGAACCCCCTTTACTTGCCGAAGCACTTCTTGGATCTGTCAATTATGCTATGGCCGGAGTCCTACTCATAGTGATCTGGTCGAATTGGGAGAAGCCGTAGGTATTATTGCAGGTCAATCAATTGGGGAGCCAGGGACTCAACTAACATTAAGAACTTTTCATACTGGCGGAGTATTCACAGGGGGTACTGCCGACCTTGTACGATCCCCTTCGAATGGAAAAATAAAATTCAATGAGAATTTGGTTCACCCCACACGTACCCGTCATGGGCAGCCTGCTTTTCTATGTTATATAGACTTGCATGTAACTATTCAGAGTCAAGATATTCTATATAGTGTGAATATTCCCTCAAAAAGCTTGATTCTAGTGCAAAATGATCAATATGTAAAATCCGAACAAGTAATTGCGGAGATTCGTGCCGGAACGTCCACTTTACATTTTAAAGAAAGGGTACAAAAGCATATTTATTCTGAATCAGACGGCGAAATGCACTGGAGTACTGATGTTTACCATGCGCCCGAATATCAATATGGTAATCTTCGCCGATTACCAAAAACAAGCCATTTATGGATATTGTCAGTAAGTATGTGCAGATCCAGTATAGCGTCTTTTTCACTCCACAAGGATCAAGATCAAATGAATACTTATGGTAAAAAAGATAGGGAAATTCTTGATTATTCAACGTCGGATCGAATCATGTCCAATGGCCATTGGAATTTTATCTATCCTTCTATTTTTCAAGATAATTCAGATTTGTTGGCGAAAAAGCGAAGAAATAGGTTCGTCATTCCATTACAATATCATCAAGAACAAGAGAAAGAACTAATATCCTGTTTTGGGATTTCGATTGAAATCCCCCTTATGGGTGTTTTACGTAGAAATACTATTTTTGCTTATTTTGACGATCCCCGATACAGAAAAGATAAAAAGGGTTCAGGAATTGTTAAATTTAGATATAGGACCCTAGAAGAAGAATATAGGACTCGAGCGGAAGACTCAGAAGAGGAATATGAGACCCTAGAAGACGAATACAGGACCCGAGAGGACGAATATGAATATGAAACCCTAGAAGAATCTAAATATGGAATCCTAGAAGACGAATACGAATATGAAACCCTAGAAGACGAATATGGGAGCCCAGAAAACGAATATGGGAACCCAGAGAACGAATATAGGACTTTAGAGAAAGACTCAGAAGAGGAATATGGGAGCCCAGAGAGCAAATATAGGACCCAAGAGGACGAATATGGAACTCTAGAGGAAGACTCAGAAGACGAATATGGCAGCCCCGGGGAAAGCGCAGAGGAAAAATATGGTACTTTAGAGGAAGACTCAGAAGAAGATTCAGAGGACGAATACGAGAGCCCAGAGGAAGATTCCATCTTAAAAAAAGAGGGTTTGATTGAGCATCGAGGAACAAAAGAATTTAGTCTAAAATACCAAAAAGAAGTAGATCGGTTTTTTTTCATTCTTCAAGAACTTCATATCTTGCCGAGATCTTCATCCCTAAAGATACTTGACAATAGTATTATTGGAGTGAATACACAACTCACAAAAAATACAAGAAGTCGACTAGGCGGACTGGTCCGAGTGAAGAGAAAAAAAAGCCATACGGAACTCAAAATATTTTCCGGAGATATTCATTTTCCTGAAGAGGCGGATAAGATATTAGGTGGCTGTTTGATACCGCCAGAAAGACAAAAAAAAGATTCTAAGGAATCAAAAAAAAGGAAAAATTGGGTCTATGTTCAACGGAAAAAAATTCTCAAGAGCAAGGAAAAGTATTTTGTTTCCGTTCGCCCTACAGTGGCATATGAAATGGACGAAGGAAGAAATTTAGCAACACTTTTCCCGCAGGATCTCTTGCAAGAAGAAAATAATCTCCAAATTCGACTTGTCAATTTTATTTCTCATGAAAATAGCAAGTTAACTCAAAGAATTTATCACACAAATAGTCAATTTGTTAGAACTTGCTTAGTAGTGAATTGGGAACAAGAAGAAAAAGAAAAGGCTGGTGCTTCCCTTGTTGAGGTAAGAGCAAATGATCTTATTCGCGATTTCCTAAGAATTGAGTTAGTCAAGTCCACTATTTCGTATACACGAAAAAGGTATGGTAGGACAAGTGCAGGACCGATTCCCCATAATAGGTTAGATCGCGCCAATATCAATTCTTTTTATTCCAAGGCGAAGATTGAATCACTTAGCCAACATCCAGAAGCTATTGGCACTTTGTTGAATCGAAATAAAGAATACCACTCTTTGATGATTTTGTCGGCATCCAACTGTTCTCGAATTGGTTTATTCAAGAATTCAAAACATCCCAATGCGATAAAAGAATGGAATCCTAGAATTCCTATTCGAGAAATTTTTGGGCCCTTAGGCGCTATTGTAGCTAGTATATCGCATTTTTCTCTTCATCTTACTATTTACTAACGCATAATAAAATCCTGTTAAAAAAATATTTGTTCGTTGACAATTTAAAACAAACCTTCCAAGTACTTCAAGAACTTAAATACTCTTTAATAGATGAAAATAAAAGGATTTCTAATTTCGATAGTAACATAATGTTGGATCCATTCCTTTTGAATTGTCACTTTGTCCATCATGATTCTTGGGAAGAGACATTGGCAATAATTCACCTTGGACAATTTATTTGTGAAAATGTATGTCTATTTAAATCGCACATAAAAAAATCCGGTCAAATTTTCATTGTAAATATGAATTCCTTTGTTATAAGAGCAGCTAAACCTTATTTGGCCACTACAGGAGCAACTGTTAATGGTCATTATGGAGAAATCCTTTACAAGGGAGATAGGTTAGTTACGTTTATATATGAAAAATCGAGATCTAGTGACATAACGCAAGGTCTTCCAAAAGTGGAACAAATCTTTGAAGCGCGTTCAATTGATTCATTATCCCCGAATCTCGAAAGGAGAATTGAGGATTGGAATGAGCGTATACCAAGAATTCTTGGGGTCCCTTGGGGATTCTTGATTGGAGCTGAGCTAACCATAGCCCAAAGTCGTATCTCTTTGGTTAATAAAATCCAAAAGGTTTATCGATCCCAAGGGGTACAGATCCATAATAGACATATAGAGATTATTATACGCCAAGTAACATCAAAAGTGCGGGTTTCCGAAGATGGAATGTCTAATGTTTTTTCGCCTGGGGAATTAATCGGACTATTGCGAGCGGAACGAGCAGGACGAGCTTTGGATGAATCGATCTATTATCGGGCAATCTTATTGGGAATAACAAGGGCTTCCCTGAATACCCAAAGTTTCATATCTGAAGCAAGTTTTCAAGAAACTGCTCGAGTTTTAGCAAAAGCTGCCCTACGAGGTCGCATTGATTGGTTGAAAGGCTTGAAAGAAAACGTAGTTCTGGGGGGGATTATACCTGTTGGTACCGGATTCCAAAAATTTGTGCATCGTTCCCCACAAGACAAGAACCTTTATTTCGAAATAAAAAAAAAAAATCTATTCGCGTCGGAAATGAGAGATTTTTTGTTTCTCCATACAGAATTAGTTTCTTCAGATTCTGACGTAACAAACAATTTTTATGAGACATAAGAACCCCCATAAAAATATTTTTTACTTTACTAGACTTTTGAACTTAGAACACTAACAGGTCAAATTTTAGATTTTTAAGATTTTTATTTTAATAAGTAAAACAAGTCAGTTAATTCATTAAGGTGGTTATGTTTATACCATGTATCAATGGCCAACTCTTATCTTAGTACAAGGTTCTCTCGGAACAATTATTATTTATTTCAAGCTATTTCGGATCTTTCTTAATCTTCAAAAAGAACTAAATTCCGTAATGGAATGGTAGGATTAAAAAAAAGGAAGTGTGGAAAAAATGACAAGAAGATATTGGAACATTAATTTGAAAGAGATGATAGAAGCAGGAGTTCATTTTGGTCATGGTATTAAGAAATGGAATCCTAAAATGGCCCCTTACATTTCGGCAAAGCGTAAAGGTACTCATATTATAAATCTCGCTAGAACGGCTCGTTTTTTATCAGAAGCTTGTGATTTAGTTTTTGATGCAGCAAGTCAGGGAAAAAGTTTCTTAATTGTTGGTACCAAAAAAAGAGCAACAGATTTAGTAGCATCAGCTGCAATAAGGGCTCGTTGTCATTATGTTAATAAAAAGTGGTTCAGTGGTATGTTAACGAATTGGTCGATTACGAAAACTAGACTTTCTCAATTTAGAGACTTAAGAGCAGAAGAAAAAATGGGAAAATTCCACCATCTCCCAAAAAGAGATGTGGCAATCTTGAAGAGAAAATTATCTACTTTGCAAAGGTATCTCGGCGGGATCAAATATATGACGAGATTGCCAGACATTGTGATCGTCCTTGATCAGCAAAAAGAGTATATAGCTCTTCGGGAATGTGCCATTTTGGGGATTCCTACTATTTCTTTAGTCGATACAAATTGTGACCCGGATCTCGCGAATATATCGATTCCAGCCAACGATGACACTATGACTTCAATTCGATTGATTCTTAACAAATTAGTATTTTCAATTTGTGAGGGCCGTTCTCTCTATATAAGAAATCGTTGATTAAGAATATATAGTGAATTCTTGGGCAACTGCGTAAATTTATGGAATCACTTACTTTACTATATCTTTTTTTTTGCATAGAATTTTTTTTGCATAGAAAAAAGAAGGGGAATATTGATATATATTAGAGGGTATTGATATATATTATGATCTGATGTGCTTTCTTGGTATCCTAAATATAAGATTAATACTTCAAGTTGCTGAGTTGAGAAAGAGATGGTTGAATCAAAAGAATTCCTTTTTTGAAGTTCAATTTTTATCAGAGGACAATATGAATATTATACCTTGTTCCATTAAAACACTCAAGGGGTTATACGATATATCGGGTGTAGAAGTAGGCCAACACTTCTATTGGCAAATAGGAGGTTTCCAAATTCATGCCCAAGTACTCATCACTTCTTGGGTCGTAATTACTATCTTGCTAGGTTCAGTTGTCATAGCTGTTCGGAATCCACAAACCATCCCGACCGACGGTCAGAATTTTTTTGAATATGTCCTTGAGTTTATTCGAGACTTGAGCAAAACTCAGATTGGAGAAGAATATGGTCCCTGGGTTCCCTTTATTGGAACTATGTTCCTTTTTATTTTTGTTTCGAATTGGTCGGGTGCTCTTTTACCTTGGAAAATTATAGAGTTACCCCATGGGGAATTAGCAGCGCCCACGAATGATATAAATACTACTGTTGCTTTAGCTTTACTCACGTCAGCGGCATATTTTTATGCTGGTCTTAGCAAAAAAGGATTGAGCTATTTCGAGAAATATATTAAACCAACTCCAATCCTTTTACCAATTAACATCCTAGAAGATTTCACAAAACCATTATCGCTTAGCTTTCGACTTTTCGGGAATATATTGGCGGATGAATTAGTCGTTGTTGTTCTTGTTTCTTTAGTCCCCTTAGTAATCCCTATACCGGTCATGTTTCTTGGATTATTTACAAGCGGTATTCAAGCTCTTATTTTTGCAACATTAGCCGCAGCCTATATAGGTGAATCCATGGAGGGTCATCATTGAATTGACTCTTTTTGGAAATAGTATTTTTTTTTTTTGCAGCTTAGCTCAATTCATGCATGGTTCCAGATAATCTGCTTGGTTGCAAAAAAATAGTTAGAAATGCGTATGAATATATAGCCTAGAGTTGTAGGAGAGAGAATAGAATAGACTATATTATGGAATTTTCAAAGTATATATGCATTAAGGAGGGTGGAGTCAGGCTAGATCTATACTATAATATCCTTAATGTCTATAAGTGGAGTCCTCTTTTATGCAGGTTTCCACTTTAAGCAATGATTTTAGAATCCGATTCAATAGAAAATGAGAAAATATGCAAACAAAATAGAAGAAACAAATGTATATATATAGGATATTATATTATATATTCCTAGGTTAGATTCATTATCTAATCCGATATATGGATATGGAATTCCCTTCTATGTAGTTCGGACAATTCACATTATCATTTCAATTTGATTTCAATTTGTACTTTTTAGTTACTTTACTTCTCCCCAATAGAGCTTAGAAGTAAGAATTTATTGGTTGATTGTATCCTTAACCATTTCTTTTTTTTGACACGAGGAACTACTCACCATGAATCCACTAATTGCTGCTGCTTCTGTTATTGCTGCTGGATTGGCCGTAGGGCTTGCTTCTATTGGACCTGGAGTTGGTCAAGGTACTGCTGCAGGACAAGCTGTAGAAGGTATTGCGAGACAGCCAGAAGCAGAAGGTAAAATACGAGGTACTTTATTGCTTAGTCTAGCTTTTATGGAAGCTTTAACAATTTATGGACTAGTTGTGGCACTAGCGCTTTTATTTGCGAACCCTTTTGTTTAATCTTAAAAAAAAAATTCTTTCGATTTCGATTAGATACTTTTTTCTTTTTTTAGTAAATTGGTATTTGCTTCCACAATTCCAATTATATCAATACTTTATTTAATTTACTCCTATTTATTACTCCTGGAATTATCTATTTATCGGGACAGATAATACCCCATTCTAGGAAGGGCTGAGTTGAGTATTATTAATTTAGAAGATATGCTCACCTTCTTATTTCCCGTCCTTAGTTTAGGAAAGTGGAAAGTTTTTTCCTTTTATTTTAGGAATTTTGGGAACAGAACATTTCAACAAAGGAAGTCTTTCACCGGTCAAACAAGACGTAAGACTTAATCTAAAAGAAATTACTAGATTGAATCTATTTGCATTAAAAAAACCGATCAAAAAAGGGCGAGCGAAGTAAGTGATCGAAAAACTTTGTTCTTTGTTCGTCCTATCTATAAGAGGAGAGCATATGAAAAATGTAACCCATTCTTTCGTTTTTTTAGCTCACTGGCCATCCGCTGGCAGTTTCGGGCTTAATACCGATATTTTAGCAACAAATCTAATAAATCTAACTGTAGTGGTTGGTGTTTTGATTTTTTTTGGAAAGGGAGTGTGTGCGAGTTGTCTATTTCAAGAATAGATTGGATCTATCCGGCTGCACTTTATAATATTTTTTAGTATTTTTCGGATAAATAAGAAAAGGGTGCACGATCTCGACGAATTACTTCTGAATAAATTCAGAAATCATATGGAAGAACCATAGCATTTCGCGACTCATTGGTAAATCAACTTTGATTCTCTATAAACCAAGAATGTGAGACCATTAACACGGTTAAAGCTAAACTGCTTGAAGTCCAGGCAAAAAGAGGTACTCTTTCTACAACTATATTAGTATTAGTACCAATTTAAACGGGAAATAGCTAATGTAAAATTTATCTGATATAGAACACTCATATCGATAAAATGGTTTGAACTATTTACTAGAAAAAAAAGGGGGCACCCTGCCCTTTTTTAACCAATGCCGAATCGACGACCTATGTATAAAAAAGAGAAATTTTTTGGATTTGAAGAAAAAAAAAATAAAAAAGAATTCTATTAATTTTCATTTTCCATTTATTTAGTTAGTTTTTCTTAATGAAATTGAAATTATTAACTAGAGGGCAAATAAAAATAAAGAAACAACTTTGCTGACCATGATATATTTTTATCTAGGCGGAAGAGTCCTCTTAATATTTATCTAGTCTTATATAGGTTTCGGTATATTGAAATATAAACATAAAAAAGAAGATAGAGGATAGGCTCATTACTTAAAAAAAAGATATGGAAATAGCTATAGAAAAAAAAAAAGGAGCGTGAGAGCCAAATGAATCGAAAGATTCATGTTTGGTTCGGGAAGAGATCATAAAAGTTGTAAACTTACAAAATAATCTACTTTCATTAAAAGATTTATTAGATAATCGAAAACAGAGGATCTTGAGTACTATTCGAAATTCAGAAGAATTGCGTAGAGGGACCATTGAGCAACTCGAAAAAGCTCGGATTCGATTACAGAAAGTCGAACTAGAAGCGGATGAGTATCGAATGAATGGATACTCTGAGATAGAACGAGAAAAAGCAAATTTGATTAATGCTACTTCTATTAGTTTGGAACAATTGGAAAAGTCTAAAAACGAAACCCTTTATTTTGAAAAACAAAGGGCAATGAATCAGGTCCGACAGCGGGTTTTCCAACAGGCCGTACAAGGAGCTCTAGGAACTCTGAATAGTTGTTTGAATACCGAGTTACATTTCCGTACGATTCGTGCTAATATTGGCATTCTCGGGTCCCTGGAATGGAAGAAATAATTAAATTAATTAGGCCTTGAACTTCTACTTTCGTTTAGAATTTAGGCATTATTTTTCCCCTTGCTTCCGAAAAAAGAGTCAAGAAACACTAATGGCAACCCTTCGAGTCGACGAAATTCATAAAATTCTCCGCGAACGTATTGAACAATATAATAGGAAAGTAGGGATTGAGAATATAGGTCGCGTAGTTCAAGTGGGGGATGGGATTGCTCGTATTATAGGTCTTGGTGAAATAATGTCAGGTGAATTAGTCGAATTTGCAGAAGGTACTAGGGGTATTGCTCTGAATTTGGAATCCAAAAATGTTGGGATTGTATTAATGGGCGATGGGTTGATGATACAAGAGGGAAGTTTTGTAAAAGCAACAGGAAGAATTGCTCAGATACCCGTGAGTGAGGCTTACTTGGGTCGTGTTGTAAATGCTCTGGCTAAACCTATTGATGGGAAAGGCGAAATTATAGCTTCCGAATCTCGCTTAATTGAATCTCCTGCTCCAAGTATAATTTCCAGGCGTTCCGTATACGAACCTCTTCAAACAGGGCTTATTGCTATCGATTCGATGATCCCTATAGGGCGCGGTCAGCGAGAGTTAATTATTGGGGACAGACAGACTGGCAAAACAGCAGTAGCCACAGATACAATTCTCAATCAAAAAGGGCAAGGTGTAATATGTGTTTATGTAGCTATCGGTCAAAGAGCATCCTCCGTAGCTCAAGTAGTAACTACTTTCCATGAGGAGGGGGCCATGGAATACACTATTGTAGTAGCTGAAATGGCGGATTCACCTGCTACATTACAATACCTCGCTCCTTATACGGGAGCAGCCCTGGCTGAGTATTTTATGTACCGCGAACGGCATACTTTAATAATTTATGATGATCTCTCCAAACAGGCACAAGCTTATCGCCAAATGTCCCTTCTATTAAGAAGACCTCCCGGACGTGAGGCTTATCCAGGGGATGTTTTTTATTTGCATTCACGCCTTTTAGAAAGAGCCGCTAAATTAAATTCTCTTTTAGGCGAAGGAAGTATGACCGCTTTACCAATAGTTGAGACTCAATCTGGAGACGTTTCCGCCTATATTCCTACTAATGTAATCTCCATTACAGATGGACAAATATTCTTATCTGCGGATCTATTCAATGCCGGAATTCGACCCGCTATTAATGTGGGTATTTCTGTTTCCAGAGTAGGATCCGCGGCTCAAATTAAAGCCATGAAACAAGTAGCTGGCAAATCAAAATTGGAACTAGCGCAATTCGCAGAGTTACAAGCCTTTGCACAATTCGCCTCTGCTCTCGATAAAACAAGTCAGAATCAATTGGCAAGGGGTCGACGATTAAGGGAATTGCTTAAACAATCCCAGGCAAATCCTCTCCCAGTGGAAGAGCAGATAGCTACTATTTATACCGGAACAAGAGGATATCTTGATTCGTTAGAAATTGAACAGGTAAATAAATTTCTGGATGAGTTACGTAAACATCTAAAAGATACTAAACCTCAATTCCAAGAAATTATATCTTCTAGCAAGACATTCACCGAGCAAGCGGAAATCCTTTTGAAGGAAGCTATTCAGGAACAGCTGGAACGGTTTTCTCTTCAGTAACAAATAAATTTTGCATGTCTACTCTTGTTAGTAGAATAGGAATCGTTGAGAAAGCTTTTTCATTTGAATCATGCAAAAAAGTTTTCTTTGTTTTTAGTTTAGTATAGTTATTTAAAGAATAGATAGAAATAAGATTGCGTCCAATAGGATTTGAACCTATACCAAAGGTTTAGAAGACCTCTGTCCTATCCATTAGACAATGGACGCTTTTCTTTCATATTTTATTCTTTCTTTTATTTTTTTGCTTCTTCCGAGAAAAAACTGTTAGACCAAAACTCTTTTAGGAAATCAAAAAATCCAGATACAAATGCATGATGTATATATTATATCATGCATATATCATAAAGAAGGAGTATGGAGGCGGTAGTGGGAATCGAACCCGCAACCCCAAGGTTATGAGCCTTATGAGCTACCAAACTGCTCTATACTCTTAAACTAAAGAGGGGTAACTAGTGGATAAAAGAGGGTTGGATACGCCCCTCTACCAATATCTATACAAATAGAATAGTCCATTTATACAGAATGGTAAAGAGGGCTCCTCTATGATTATCAATTCCAGAAATCCATACAAATACGAAAGGGTATTTTATCCTTACCAACTGGATCTTGTTGCACCCGGTAACAAACATTCATAAACCATTTCTCGAAGTACGTGTCCGGATAGCCCAAAATGTCGATAGTTAGCTCTAGGTCTTCCGGTCAAAAAACAACGTCGATGAAGGCGTGTAGGTGCACTATTACGCGGTAGGGATTGCAATTTTTCTCGCATTTTCGTTTTTTCACTCAAACTCAAGGGAGAAACTTTGCTTCTTATCTTTTTTTTTAAAGATTGACGAATCAAATGATATTTCTGTTCTAATTTCTGCCGCTTCTTCTCCCTCTGAATCAAACTTTTTTTTGCCATAATGTGTCGTTGCTATTATTACCAAGTATACGGTTCTAATCCTAGATGGAAAAATAAATAGAAAAAGAAATCTAAAAAGGCAGATCCTCCCTCTCTATCAAGAGTAATGAACTAGGTGCTGATACAGTACAAAAAAACAAACTAAATTAACCAAACTTGCCTGATGTTGAGGCAATCAAGAAAGCTGCATAAGTGAATATATAACCCACGGAAAAGTGAGCTAATCCAACCAATCTTGCTTGCACAATGGAAAGAGCCACGGGCTTATCTCTCCAGCGAATTAAATTAGCTAAAGGTGTGCGTTCATGAGCCCATGCTAAAGTCTCAATTAATTCCTGCCAATACCCCCGCCAGGAAATTAAGAACATAAATCCAGTAGCCCAAACAAGATGTCCAAATAAGAACATCCACGCCCATACCGATAAACTATTCATCCCAAAAGGATTATATCCATTGATAAGTTGTGAAGAGTTTAACCATAGGTAATCTCTTAACCATCCCATCAAATAAGTGGAGGATTCATTAAATTGTGAAACGTTGCCCTGCCATAATGTGATATGTTTCCAATGCCAATAAAAAGTAACCCACCCAATGGTATTTAACATCCAGAAAACTGCCAAATAAAATGCGTCCCAAGCAGAAATATCACAAGTACCGCCGCGCCCTGGGCCGTCACAAGGAAAACTATATCCAAAATCCTTTTTATCTGGCATTAATTTGGAACCGCGTGCATCTAAAGCGCCCTTTACTAAAATCAATGTAGTTGTATGCAAACCTAGAGCAATAGCATGATGAACCAAGAAATCCCCAGGTCCTATTGTTAAGAAAAGCGAATTACTATTCTCATTAACAGCATTCAACCATCCGGGCAACCATAGGCTTCGACCCGCATTGAAAGCGGGGCCATTCGTTGAAGATAAGAGTATATCGAACCCATATGTCGTCTTGCCATGAGCAGATTGTATCCATTGGGCAAATATAGGTTCGATCAAGATTTGCTTTTCTGGAGTACCAAAAGCAAGCATGACGTCGTTATGAACATAAAGGCCCAAGGTATGGAATCCTAGAAAGAGGCTAGCCCAACTTAAATGAGATATGATAGCTTCTTTATGGTCTAACATTCTTGCCAATACATTATCCTCATTCTGTTCCGGATTGTAATCCCTAATGAAAAAAATAGCTCCATGAGCAAAAGCCCCTGTCATGATGAACCCTGCAATATATTGGTGATGAGTATATAAAGCAGCTTGAGTAGTAAAGTCTTGTGCTATGAATGCATAAGGAGGTAAAGAGTACATATGTTGAGCTACTAAGGAAGTAATAACCCCTAAAGAAGCTAGAGCAAGACCTAACTGAAAATGAATCGAATTGTTGATTGTGTCATAAAGGCCCTTATGCCCACGCCCTAATCGACCCCCCGGAGGAGTATGCGCTTCTAAAAGATCTTTAATACTGTGCCCAATTCCGAAGTTAGTTCGATACATGTGACCGGCAATGAGAAAAATAAATGCAATAGCTAAATGATGGTGAGCCATATCGGTCAGCCACAAACTTTGTGTTTGTGGATGGAATCCCCCAAGAAGAGTTAGAATGGCAGTTCCCGCTCCTTGAGCGGTACCAAATAAATGATTACTCGAATCAGGGTTTTGGGCATAAAGATTCCATTGACCCGTCAAAAGGGGTCCCAACCCCTGGGGATAGGGTAATACATCTAAGAAATTATTCCATCGAACGTACTCCCCCCTGGATGCGGGAATAGCAACATGAACTAAATGTCCTGTCCAAGCCAAAGAACTTACCCCGAAAAGTCCTGACAAATGATGATTGAGACGAGATTCCGCGTTTTTGAACCACGAAAGGCTTGGTTTCCATTTGGGTTGTAGATGTAACCAACCCGCTATTAAGGACAGCGTAGAAAGAAATAATAGAAAAAGAGCTCCAGTATAAAGATCCTCATTGGTGCGTAATCCTATTGTATACCACCACTGATAAACTCCAGAATAAGCAATATTCACTGGACCAGCAGCACCTCCTCGAGTAAAGGCTTCCACAGCGGGTTGACCAAAATGAGGATCCCAAATCGCATGAGCAATAGGTCTTACGTGTAAAGGATCCTGTATCCATGATTCAAAATTTCCTTGCCAAGCTACATGAAACAGATTTCCGGACGTCCATAGAAAGATTATTGCTAATTGCCCAAAGTGAGAAGCAAAAATGTTCTGATAAAGACGTTCTTCAGTAATATCATCATGACTTTCGAAATCATGTGCGGTAGCAATACCAAACCAAATACGACGAGTAGTGGGGTCCTGAGCTAAGCCTTGGCTAAACCTGGGAAATCTTAATTCCATAATGCCTTTCAAATCCTCCTAGCCACTATCCTACTGCAATAATTCTCGCTAAGAAGAATGCCCATGTCGTGGCAATTCCACCCAGAAGGTAATGGGTTACTCCTACAGCGCGTCCTTGTATAATGCTCAAGGCTCTAGGCTGAGTAGCAGGAGCAACTTTTAATTTGTTATGAGCCCAAACGATAGATTCAATGAGTTCTTGCCAATAACCACGGCCGCTGAATAAAAACATTAAACTGAAGGCCCAGACAAAATGAGCACCTAAGAAAAAAAGACCATATGCAGATAATGAAGAACCATAAGACTGAATGACTTGCGATGCCTGTGCCCACAAGAAATCTCGAAGCCACCCATTAATCGTAATGGAACTCTGTGCAAAGTTTCCCCCTGTAATATGAGTTACCACCCCTTGATCACTTATAGTACCCCAAACATCCGACTGCATTTTCCAACTGAAATGGAAAATGACTACCGAAATTGCATTGTACATCCAGAATAAACCTAAGAAAACATGATCCCAGGCGGATACTTGACATGTTCCCCCTCGGCCAGGCCCATCGCAAGGAAAGCGAAAACCTAGATTTGCTTTATCGGGTATCAAACGGGAACTCCGAGCAAATAAAACACCTTTCAAAAGTATTAATACAGTCACATGTATGGTAAATGCATGAATGTGATGGACTAAAAAATCTGCGGTTCCTAATGGAATAGGTAACAAAGCCACTTTGCCACCTACTGCTACTAACTCGCCGCCTCCCCACGTTAAGCTAGTACTTGTTGTTGCACCAGGAGCTGTTACGCCAGGCGCAGTAGCATGGATATTTTGTACCCATTGAGCAAAGATAGGTTGTAATTGTATGGCAGTATCCGAAAACATATCTTGTGGACGGCCTAAAGCACTCATGGTATCATTATGAATGTACAAGCCAAAACTGTGAAAACCTAGAAATATACATACCCAGTTAAGGTGGGATATGATTGCATCGCGGTGTCTAAGGACGCGATCTAATAGATCGTTGTATCGAGTAGTTGGATCATAGTCTCTTACCATAAAAATTGCTGCATGTGCAGCAGCACCGACTATTAGAAATCCGCCAATCCACATGTGGTGTGTGAACAAGGAAAGTTGTGTACCATAGTCAGTAGCTAGGTATGGATAGGGAGGCATAGAATACATATGATGAGCTACAACAATGGTTGTAGAGCCTAGCATAGCTAGGTTAAGAGATAATTGAGCATGCCATGACGTTGTTAAGATTTCATAAAGACCCTTATGGCCTTGTCCTGTAAATGGGCCCTTGTGAGCCTCCAAAATATCTTTAAGTCCATGGCCAATACCCCAATTGGTCCTATACATATGACCTGCGATTAGGAAAAGAATAGCAATAGCTAAATGATGGTGCGCAATATCGGTCAGCCAGAGACCACCGGTTACTGGATCTAGTCCTCCGCGAAAAGTCAGAAATTCTGCGTATTTGGACCAATTTAAAGTGAAAAAAGGGGTTGCTCCTTCGGCAAAACTAGGATAAAGTTGAGCCAAAAGGTCCCGATTCAAGATAAATTCATGAGGAAGTGGTATCTCTTTAGGATCCACCCCAGCGTCAAGAAATTGGTTAATTGGTAAAGATACATGAATTTGGTGCCCCGCCCAAGAAAGAGACCCAAGTCCTAATAATCCCGCTAAGTGGTGATTCAACATGGATTCTACATCTTGGAACCAGGCCAATTTGGGAGCGGCTTTGTGATAATGGAACCAACCAGCAAAAAGCATTAACGCTGCAAAAATCAATGCACCAATTGCAGTACAATAGAGTTGTAATTCACTAGTTATTCCAGATGCTCGCCAAAGCTGAAAAAAACCAGAGGTTATTTGGATTCCTCGGAAACCCCCGCCTACATCACCATTCAATATTTCTTGCCCTACTATAGGCCAAACTACCTGAGCACTGGGTCCAATGTGAGTAGGATCACTTAGCCATGCTTCATAATTGGAAAAACGGGCGCCATGAAAGTACATGCCACTCAACCAAAGAAAGATAATGGAAAGTTGCCCGAAATGAGCACTAAAGACTTTTCGAGAAATCTCCTCCAAATCACCAGTATGACTATCGAAATCGTGAGCATCAGCATGTAGGTTCCAGATCCAAGTGGTAGTATCAGGGCCCTTAGCTAGTGTTCTTGAGAAATGGCCGGGTCTGGCCCATTCCTCAAAAGATGTTTTTACAGGATCCCTATCCACAACAATTTTTACTTCTGGTTCCGGCGAACGAATAATCATTAAGTCCTCCTCTTTCCGGACAAGACATACAAAGAGACCCGCCAACTGTCTTTTTAGTGAATCTTTGAAAGATATATATTTTGAAAGATAGATTTTGAAAGATAGATTTTGAAAGATAGATATTGTGATTAGTTCTTTTCTTTACTATCTACCATCCTTCTATTTTTTTTTTAGTTATTCACTGGAGCAATTATATATTGAAGTCAATCCGAGGCAAGTGTTCGGGTCTATTATGACATAAAGATTAGGTGCCTAACGGACATTGTTTATCTTGAAAAACAAATATTTCTCGACGTAAGAAAAAAATCTTTTTTATTTTTAATTTAAGAAACTAGTGTATTTTTTTTGAGGGCATAAGCTCCTATCTATATCTACTTTCCTTGAGCATAATATAGGGTTTTTTATTTGATTCTAAATTCCAAGATAACTCATTAGAATTATTAATAAGATGGTCCTAATATATTAGCAATATTTAGATTGCCCCCTCTTTTTATTCACTTTATTACTTCTATTCTAGACCCTATCCCTATGGTTTATTCTTATGAAATATCATATAAAATAGAAGGTATAAGAAATGGATATAATGAAATTCTTGATTCGATCTTACGACCTAATTTATTTGATTAATGGATCAACAACCAAACCACCCATTTTATGAAAAAGAAGGAGCATGGTCTTATTCAAATTCAAAGCGCTTCGTAATCTTCAACCAGTTCTGTGCTTCAATATAATTTCCCGGAGTAAGCGCTATAGCTTGTTTCCAATATTCAGCAGCTTGATCAAACCAAGCTTCCGCAATTTCCGAATCACCCTGTAGAATGGCCTGTTCTCCTCGGTCGGAATAGGAAGTTCCTTCCCTTAGAACCGTACTTGAGAGTTTCCTACCTCATACGGCTCAGAAATTGCTATCTGAATTTCCCCTATCTTAACTGAATTCGATTTATCAAAAATCGATCCAATTTGTTCTTGGGTTAAGCAGAAGAAATTAATTACCTAAGTTTCAAACCCTAATTTTTATCAATAATCAGTTTGATCTTTTTTCCCACCTTCAGAAGAATGAAGCATAGATAGATATAGAGCCTTCGTTCAAATTTTCTGAGAGGTAACTATCCCGGTTTCATATATGAAATCTCTATAGAATCCTTGAAAAAGACTTTTTTCCATAAGAAAGAAAAAAGAACTTACTATCTTTGGGATCTGATACTACACCGCTGCTTAATCCCTTAGTGGATCGGCTCTATTACATAAGCGGATTCCTAAATTTTGCCCCATATCATGGGATAAGTAAGCAGTTTTTTTTAGTTGTATCGACCCAGTCGCTCACTAATTGATCTTTACGGTGCTTTCTCTATCAATTTGAGAAACTTTATCCATAGAGTAGTAGTATAGGCCATACTTTCTTCGTTTTTTGATTCTCGTGAAGTGTCCTTCCTTCCTACAGCTGATAGGGAAAAATCGTTGTTTTTACGATCCCTATGTAGAAAGCCCTTTTTTTCTAGTATTTACTAGAAAATTTGATCCTCTCTTTTTTTTTTTTCTTTCTATAGTGGAGATAGTCGCACGTAATGACAGATCACGGCCATATTATTAAAAGCTTGCGGTAAGAAGGGGTTTCGTTCTAGTGCCCGGAAATAATATTCCAAAGCCTTTGTATGCTCTCCATTGCTTGTGTGTATAAGGCCTATGTTATAGAGTATATAACTTCGATCATAGGGATCGATTTCTAGTCGCGTAGCTTCATAATAATTTTGCAAAGCTTCCGCATAATTTCCTTCGGATTGAGCCAACATCCGTTACGGTCGTTCATTCTATTCAAAAAATCTCCGTTCCAAAACCGTACATGAGGTTTTCATCTCATACGGCTCCTCCCTTCTGTACATAATAGTACTAAGCGAAATAATCTATAGAATCAAAATAGAATTAGTCCCGTCTCATTATGAACCGAAAGGGGCTGGTATTTTTCCAAGAAATCTCTAGCCAACCTTCCCACAAGAGGTTTTTCTTAACACCAATGAATTCTATTAATGCTAGAGGAAAACGATAGCTCCAATAATTTCTTTGTTCTCAACGCCTCCTATTTAGAGGAATTAGCTACTTCAACGATCTTTGATGGTTATAGGGGTATCCAAAGTACAAACCTGATGGTTGTTTGTTATCCCAACCATTCTTCCCAGCCCTGATACCGATCAGGAAAGGGGTAATTTCTAACAAAGTTTTTCTCTTGTTGATTCCTATTTCTAGGTGTAGTGCTTTTCTCCCCTATGCTGCCTACGGATACTAATAGAGTAGGATTGGCCTGTAATCCATACCATACCATATCCTGTAGGTGTAACCTTTCGCTCAATACTCAAATCTACAATTGAAGTATCTGAAGCCGCATCAATCGAGGATACACGACGGAAGGAATTGTTAGTTCGCCTCACCTTCCCGAAGCGTGGGTTTGTTTGCTTTACAAATTTGGTTCTCTCTATGCCAACCCCCCCTCTCTTTTTCGTAAGACTGAGGTATAGGTAGGGCTAAAAAAAAGCAAAAAAAAGAGTCAAATCGCACCATCTCTATAATAAGT
This sequence comes from Triticum urartu, assembly GCF_056163025.1. Classification (NCBI taxonomy): domain Eukaryota; kingdom Viridiplantae; phylum Streptophyta; class Magnoliopsida; order Poales; family Poaceae; genus Triticum; species Triticum urartu. The sequence continues at coordinate 404 of NW_028259504.1, read as the reverse complement.
AAATGCCTTTTTTTCTCCTGAGGTTGTCGGAATTATTCGCAATAAAATATTGGCTACAATTGAGGAGGTCTTATCAATGAAATTTCCATTTCCACGGGATCTAGGCATAATTCCCAACCCATTCTATATAGAATTGTTTTCATTCCTTCACAAAATAACATAAAAACAAACACATTCGATTCTTATAATTATAAATAGATTGATCCATATGCTCTACTCTAAATCCATATGCTTTAAATGGATAAGAGAGATATGGATTTTCCGCTCAGCTCAAATTGTATCCTTTTCCTTCTGCTTGGACACGAAGAGATATGAAATATTTGACTAAGACTGGATTTCATTCCACTTTCCTATTTCTGAACAACAACTTATGTTATCAACTATTTCGTGTTTTCAAAGTTATT
>NW_028259503.1:0-50516 GCF_056163025.1 Triticum urartu | reverse complement strand
TGGTCATGGTATTAAGAAATGGAATCCTAAAATGGCCCCTTACATTTCGGCAAAGCGTAAAGGTACTCATATTATAAATCTCGCTAGAACGGCTCGTTTTTTATCAGAAGCTTGTGATTTAGTTTTTGATGCAGCAAGTCAGGGAAAAAGTTTCTTAATTGTTGGTACCAAAAAAAGAGCAACAGATTTAGTAGCATCAGCTGCAATAAGGGCTCGTTGTCATTATGTTAATAAAAAGTGGTTCAGTGGTATGTTAACGAATTGGTCGATTACGAAAACTAGACTTTCTCAATTTAGAGACTTAAGAGCAGAAGAAAAAATGGGAAAATTCCACCATCTCCCAAAAAGAGATGTGGCAATCTTGAAGAGAAAATTATCTACTTTGCAAAGGTATCTCGGCGGGATCAAATATATGACGAGATTGCCAGACATTGTGATCGTCCTTGATCAGCAAAAAGAGTATATAGCTCTTCGGGAATGTGCCATTTTGGGGATTCCTACTATTTCTTTAGTCGATACAAATTGTGACCCGGATCTCGCGAATATATCGATTCCAGCCAACGATGACACTATGACTTCAATTCGATTGATTCTTAACAAATTAGTATTTTCAATTTGTGAGGGCCGTTCTCTCTATATAAGAAATCGTTGATTAAGAATATATAGTGAATTCTTGGGCAACTGCGTAAATTTATGGAATCACTTACTTTACTATATCTTTTTTTTTGCATAGAATTTTTTTTGCATAGAAAAAAGAAGGGGAATATTGATATATATTAGAGGGTATTGATATATATTATGATCTGATGTGCTTTCTTGGTATCCTAAATATAAGATTAATACTTCAAGTTGCTGAGTTGAGAAAGAGATGGTTGAATCAAAAGAATTCCTTTTTTGAAGTTCAATTTTTATCAGAGGACAATATGAATATTATACCTTGTTCCATTAAAACACTCAAGGGGTTATACGATATATCGGGTGTAGAAGTAGGCCAACACTTCTATTGGCAAATAGGAGGTTTCCAAATTCATGCCCAAGTACTCATCACTTCTTGGGTCGTAATTACTATCTTGCTAGGTTCAGTTGTCATAGCTGTTCGGAATCCACAAACCATCCCGACCGACGGTCAGAATTTTTTTGAATATGTCCTTGAGTTTATTCGAGACTTGAGCAAAACTCAGATTGGAGAAGAATATGGTCCCTGGGTTCCCTTTATTGGAACTATGTTCCTTTTTATTTTTGTTTCGAATTGGTCGGGTGCTCTTTTACCTTGGAAAATTATAGAGTTACCCCATGGGGAATTAGCAGCGCCCACGAATGATATAAATACTACTGTTGCTTTAGCTTTACTCACGTCAGCGGCATATTTTTATGCTGGTCTTAGCAAAAAAGGATTGAGCTATTTCGAGAAATATATTAAACCAACTCCAATCCTTTTACCAATTAACATCCTAGAAGATTTCACAAAACCATTATCGCTTAGCTTTCGACTTTTCGGGAATATATTGGCGGATGAATTAGTCGTTGTTGTTCTTGTTTCTTTAGTCCCCTTAGTAATCCCTATACCGGTCATGTTTCTTGGATTATTTACAAGCGGTATTCAAGCTCTTATTTTTGCAACATTAGCCGCAGCCTATATAGGTGAATCCATGGAGGGTCATCATTGAATTGACTCTTTTTGGAAATAGTATTTTTTTTTTTTGCAGCTTAGCTCAATTCATGCATGGTTCCAGATAATCTGCTTGGTTGCAAAAAAATAGTTAGAAATGCGTATGAATATATAGCCTAGAGTTGTAGGAGAGAGAATAGAATAGACTATATTATGGAATTTTCAAAGTATATATGCATTAAGGAGGGTGGAGTCAGGCTAGATCTATACTATAATATCCTTAATGTCTATAAGTGGAGTCCTCTTTTATGCAGGTTTCCACTTTAAGCAATGATTTTAGAATCCGATTCAATAGAAAATGAGAAAATATGCAAACAAAATAGAAGAAACAAATGTATATATATAGGATATTATATTATATATTCCTAGGTTAGATTCATTATCTAATCCGATATATGGATATGGAATTCCCTTCTATGTAGTTCGGACAATTCACATTATCATTTCAATTTGATTTCAATTTGTACTTTTTAGTTACTTTACTTCTCCCCAATAGAGCTTAGAAGTAAGAATTTATTGGTTGATTGTATCCTTAACCATTTCTTTTTTTTGACACGAGGAACTACTCACCATGAATCCACTAATTGCTGCTGCTTCTGTTATTGCTGCTGGATTGGCCGTAGGGCTTGCTTCTATTGGACCTGGAGTTGGTCAAGGTACTGCTGCAGGACAAGCTGTAGAAGGTATTGCGAGACAGCCAGAAGCAGAAGGTAAAATACGAGGTACTTTATTGCTTAGTCTAGCTTTTATGGAAGCTTTAACAATTTATGGACTAGTTGTGGCACTAGCGCTTTTATTTGCGAACCCTTTTGTTTAATCTTAAAAAAAAAATTCTTTCGATTTCGATTAGATACTTTTTTCTTTTTTTAGTAAATTGGTATTTGCTTCCACAATTCCAATTATATCAATACTTTATTTAATTTACTCCTATTTATTACTCCTGGAATTATCTATTTATCGGGACAGATAATACCCCATTCTAGGAAGGGCTGAGTTGAGTATTATTAATTTAGAAGATATGCTCACCTTCTTATTTCCCGTCCTTAGTTTAGGAAAGTGGAAAGTTTTTTCCTTTTATTTTAGGAATTTTGGGAACAGAACATTTCAACAAAGGAAGTCTTTCACCGGTCAAACAAGACGTAAGACTTAATCTAAAAGAAATTACTAGATTGAATCTATTTGCATTAAAAAAACCGATCAAAAAAGGGCGAGCGAAGTAAGTGATCGAAAAACTTTGTTCTTTGTTCGTCCTATCTATAAGAGGAGAGCATATGAAAAATGTAACCCATTCTTTCGTTTTTTTAGCTCACTGGCCATCCGCTGGCAGTTTCGGGCTTAATACCGATATTTTAGCAACAAATCTAATAAATCTAACTGTAGTGGTTGGTGTTTTGATTTTTTTTGGAAAGGGAGTGTGTGCGAGTTGTCTATTTCAAGAATAGATTGGATCTATCCGGCTGCACTTTATAATATTTTTTAGTATTTTTCGGATAAATAAGAAAAGGGTGCACGATCTCGACGAATTACTTCTGAATAAATTCAGAAATCATATGGAAGAACCATAGCATTTCGCGACTCATTGGTAAATCAACTTTGATTCTCTATAAACCAAGAATGTGAGACCATTAACACGGTTAAAGCTAAACTGCTTGAAGTCCAGGCAAAAAGAGGTACTCTTTCTACAACTATATTAGTATTAGTACCAATTTAAACGGGAAATAGCTAATGTAAAATTTATCTGATATAGAACACTCATATCGATAAAATGGTTTGAACTATTTACTAGAAAAAAAAGGGGGCACCCTGCCCTTTTTTAACCAATGCCGAATCGACGACCTATGTATAAAAAAGAGAAATTTTTTGGATTTGAAGAAAAAAAAAATAAAAAAGAATTCTATTAATTTTCATTTTCCATTTATTTAGTTAGTTTTTCTTAATGAAATTGAAATTATTAACTAGAGGGCAAATAAAAATAAAGAAACAACTTTGCTGACCATGATATATTTTTATCTAGGCGGAAGAGTCCTCTTAATATTTATCTAGTCTTATATAGGTTTCGGTATATTGAAATATAAACATAAAAAAGAAGATAGAGGATAGGCTCATTACTTAAAAAAAAGATATGGAAATAGCTATAGAAAAAAAAAAAGGAGCGTGAGAGCCAAATGAATCGAAAGATTCATGTTTGGTTCGGGAAGAGATCATAAAAGTTGTAAACTTACAAAATAATCTACTTTCATTAAAAGATTTATTAGATAATCGAAAACAGAGGATCTTGAGTACTATTCGAAATTCAGAAGAATTGCGTAGAGGGACCATTGAGCAACTCGAAAAAGCTCGGATTCGATTACAGAAAGTCGAACTAGAAGCGGATGAGTATCGAATGAATGGATACTCTGAGATAGAACGAGAAAAAGCAAATTTGATTAATGCTACTTCTATTAGTTTGGAACAATTGGAAAAGTCTAAAAACGAAACCCTTTATTTTGAAAAACAAAGGGCAATGAATCAGGTCCGACAGCGGGTTTTCCAACAGGCCGTACAAGGAGCTCTAGGAACTCTGAATAGTTGTTTGAATACCGAGTTACATTTCCGTACGATTCGTGCTAATATTGGCATTCTCGGGTCCCTGGAATGGAAGAAATAATTAAATTAATTAGGCCTTGAACTTCTACTTTCGTTTAGAATTTAGGCATTATTTTTCCCCTTGCTTCCGAAAAAAGAGTCAAGAAACACTAATGGCAACCCTTCGAGTCGACGAAATTCATAAAATTCTCCGCGAACGTATTGAACAATATAATAGGAAAGTAGGGATTGAGAATATAGGTCGCGTAGTTCAAGTGGGGGATGGGATTGCTCGTATTATAGGTCTTGGTGAAATAATGTCAGGTGAATTAGTCGAATTTGCAGAAGGTACTAGGGGTATTGCTCTGAATTTGGAATCCAAAAATGTTGGGATTGTATTAATGGGCGATGGGTTGATGATACAAGAGGGAAGTTTTGTAAAAGCAACAGGAAGAATTGCTCAGATACCCGTGAGTGAGGCTTACTTGGGTCGTGTTGTAAATGCTCTGGCTAAACCTATTGATGGGAAAGGCGAAATTATAGCTTCCGAATCTCGCTTAATTGAATCTCCTGCTCCAAGTATAATTTCCAGGCGTTCCGTATACGAACCTCTTCAAACAGGGCTTATTGCTATCGATTCGATGATCCCTATAGGGCGCGGTCAGCGAGAGTTAATTATTGGGGACAGACAGACTGGCAAAACAGCAGTAGCCACAGATACAATTCTCAATCAAAAAGGGCAAGGTGTAATATGTGTTTATGTAGCTATCGGTCAAAGAGCATCCTCCGTAGCTCAAGTAGTAACTACTTTCCATGAGGAGGGGGCCATGGAATACACTATTGTAGTAGCTGAAATGGCGGATTCACCTGCTACATTACAATACCTCGCTCCTTATACGGGAGCAGCCCTGGCTGAGTATTTTATGTACCGCGAACGGCATACTTTAATAATTTATGATGATCTCTCCAAACAGGCACAAGCTTATCGCCAAATGTCCCTTCTATTAAGAAGACCTCCCGGACGTGAGGCTTATCCAGGGGATGTTTTTTATTTGCATTCACGCCTTTTAGAAAGAGCCGCTAAATTAAATTCTCTTTTAGGCGAAGGAAGTATGACCGCTTTACCAATAGTTGAGACTCAATCTGGAGACGTTTCCGCCTATATTCCTACTAATGTAATCTCCATTACAGATGGACAAATATTCTTATCTGCGGATCTATTCAATGCCGGAATTCGACCCGCTATTAATGTGGGTATTTCTGTTTCCAGAGTAGGATCCGCGGCTCAAATTAAAGCCATGAAACAAGTAGCTGGCAAATCAAAATTGGAACTAGCGCAATTCGCAGAGTTACAAGCCTTTGCACAATTCGCCTCTGCTCTCGATAAAACAAGTCAGAATCAATTGGCAAGGGGTCGACGATTAAGGGAATTGCTTAAACAATCCCAGGCAAATCCTCTCCCAGTGGAAGAGCAGATAGCTACTATTTATACCGGAACAAGAGGATATCTTGATTCGTTAGAAATTGAACAGGTAAATAAATTTCTGGATGAGTTACGTAAACATCTAAAAGATACTAAACCTCAATTCCAAGAAATTATATCTTCTAGCAAGACATTCACCGAGCAAGCGGAAATCCTTTTGAAGGAAGCTATTCAGGAACAGCTGGAACGGTTTTCTCTTCAGTAACAAATAAATTTTGCATGTCTACTCTTGTTAGTAGAATAGGAATCGTTGAGAAAGCTTTTTCATTTGAATCATGCAAAAAAGTTTTCTTTGTTTTTAGTTTAGTATAGTTATTTAAAGAATAGATAGAAATAAGATTGCGTCCAATAGGATTTGAACCTATACCAAAGGTTTAGAAGACCTCTGTCCTATCCATTAGACAATGGACGCTTTTCTTTCATATTTTATTCTTTCTTTTATTTTTTTGCTTCTTCCGAGAAAAAACTGTTAGACCAAAACTCTTTTAGGAAATCAAAAAATCCAGATACAAATGCATGATGTATATATTATATCATGCATATATCATAAAGAAGGAGTATGGAGGCGGTAGTGGGAATCGAACCCGCAACCCCAAGGTTATGAGCCTTATGAGCTACCAAACTGCTCTATACTCTTAAACTAAAGAGGGGTAACTAGTGGATAAAAGAGGGTTGGATACGCCCCTCTACCAATATCTATACAAATAGAATAGTCCATTTATACAGAATGGTAAAGAGGGCTCCTCTATGATTATCAATTCCAGAAATCCATACAAATACGAAAGGGTATTTTATCCTTACCAACTGGATCTTGTTGCACCCGGTAACAAACATTCATAAACCATTTCTCGAAGTACGTGTCCGGATAGCCCAAAATGTCGATAGTTAGCTCTAGGTCTTCCGGTCAAAAAACAACGTCGATGAAGGCGTGTAGGTGCACTATTACGCGGTAGGGATTGCAATTTTTCTCGCATTTTCGTTTTTTCACTCAAACTCAAGGGAGAAACTTTGCTTCTTATCTTTTTTTTTAAAGATTGACGAATCAAATGATATTTCTGTTCTAATTTCTGCCGCTTCTTCTCCCTCTGAATCAAACTTTTTTTTGCCATAATGTGTCGTTGCTATTATTACCAAGTATACGGTTCTAATCCTAGATGGAAAAATAAATAGAAAAAGAAATCTAAAAAGGCAGATCCTCCCTCTCTATCAAGAGTAATGAACTAGGTGCTGATACAGTACAAAAAAACAAACTAAATTAACCAAACTTGCCTGATGTTGAGGCAATCAAGAAAGCTGCATAAGTGAATATATAACCCACGGAAAAGTGAGCTAATCCAACCAATCTTGCTTGCACAATGGAAAGAGCCACGGGCTTATCTCTCCAGCGAATTAAATTAGCTAAAGGTGTGCGTTCATGAGCCCATGCTAAAGTCTCAATTAATTCCTGCCAATACCCCCGCCAGGAAATTAAGAACATAAATCCAGTAGCCCAAACAAGATGTCCAAATAAGAACATCCACGCCCATACCGATAAACTATTCATCCCAAAAGGATTATATCCATTGATAAGTTGTGAAGAGTTTAACCATAGGTAATCTCTTAACCATCCCATCAAATAAGTGGAGGATTCATTAAATTGTGAAACGTTGCCCTGCCATAATGTGATATGTTTCCAATGCCAATAAAAAGTAACCCACCCAATGGTATTTAACATCCAGAAAACTGCCAAATAAAATGCGTCCCAAGCAGAAATATCACAAGTACCGCCGCGCCCTGGGCCGTCACAAGGAAAACTATATCCAAAATCCTTTTTATCTGGCATTAATTTGGAACCGCGTGCATCTAAAGCGCCCTTTACTAAAATCAATGTAGTTGTATGCAAACCTAGAGCAATAGCATGATGAACCAAGAAATCCCCAGGTCCTATTGTTAAGAAAAGCGAATTACTATTCTCATTAACAGCATTCAACCATCCGGGCAACCATAGGCTTCGACCCGCATTGAAAGCGGGGCCATTCGTTGAAGATAAGAGTATATCGAACCCATATGTCGTCTTGCCATGAGCAGATTGTATCCATTGGGCAAATATAGGTTCGATCAAGATTTGCTTTTCTGGAGTACCAAAAGCAAGCATGACGTCGTTATGAACATAAAGGCCCAAGGTATGGAATCCTAGAAAGAGGCTAGCCCAACTTAAATGAGATATGATAGCTTCTTTATGGTCTAACATTCTTGCCAATACATTATCCTCATTCTGTTCCGGATTGTAATCCCTAATGAAAAAAATAGCTCCATGAGCAAAAGCCCCTGTCATGATGAACCCTGCAATATATTGGTGATGAGTATATAAAGCAGCTTGAGTAGTAAAGTCTTGTGCTATGAATGCATAAGGAGGTAAAGAGTACATATGTTGAGCTACTAAGGAAGTAATAACCCCTAAAGAAGCTAGAGCAAGACCTAACTGAAAATGAATCGAATTGTTGATTGTGTCATAAAGGCCCTTATGCCCACGCCCTAATCGACCCCCCGGAGGAGTATGCGCTTCTAAAAGATCTTTAATACTGTGCCCAATTCCGAAGTTAGTTCGATACATGTGACCGGCAATGAGAAAAATAAATGCAATAGCTAAATGATGGTGAGCCATATCGGTCAGCCACAAACTTTGTGTTTGTGGATGGAATCCCCCAAGAAGAGTTAGAATGGCAGTTCCCGCTCCTTGAGCGGTACCAAATAAATGATTACTCGAATCAGGGTTTTGGGCATAAAGATTCCATTGACCCGTCAAAAGGGGTCCCAACCCCTGGGGATAGGGTAATACATCTAAGAAATTATTCCATCGAACGTACTCCCCCCTGGATGCGGGAATAGCAACATGAACTAAATGTCCTGTCCAAGCCAAAGAACTTACCCCGAAAAGTCCTGACAAATGATGATTGAGACGAGATTCCGCGTTTTTGAACCACGAAAGGCTTGGTTTCCATTTGGGTTGTAGATGTAACCAACCCGCTATTAAGGACAGCGTAGAAAGAAATAATAGAAAAAGAGCTCCAGTATAAAGATCCTCATTGGTGCGTAATCCTATTGTATACCACCACTGATAAACTCCAGAATAAGCAATATTCACTGGACCAGCAGCACCTCCTCGAGTAAAGGCTTCCACAGCGGGTTGACCAAAATGAGGATCCCAAATCGCATGAGCAATAGGTCTTACGTGTAAAGGATCCTGTATCCATGATTCAAAATTTCCTTGCCAAGCTACATGAAACAGATTTCCGGACGTCCATAGAAAGATTATTGCTAATTGCCCAAAGTGAGAAGCAAAAATGTTCTGATAAAGACGTTCTTCAGTAATATCATCATGACTTTCGAAATCATGTGCGGTAGCAATACCAAACCAAATACGACGAGTAGTGGGGTCCTGAGCTAAGCCTTGGCTAAACCTGGGAAATCTTAATTCCATAATGCCTTTCAAATCCTCCTAGCCACTATCCTACTGCAATAATTCTCGCTAAGAAGAATGCCCATGTCGTGGCAATTCCACCCAGAAGGTAATGGGTTACTCCTACAGCGCGTCCTTGTATAATGCTCAAGGCTCTAGGCTGAGTAGCAGGAGCAACTTTTAATTTGTTATGAGCCCAAACGATAGATTCAATGAGTTCTTGCCAATAACCACGGCCGCTGAATAAAAACATTAAACTGAAGGCCCAGACAAAATGAGCACCTAAGAAAAAAAGACCATATGCAGATAATGAAGAACCATAAGACTGAATGACTTGCGATGCCTGTGCCCACAAGAAATCTCGAAGCCACCCATTAATCGTAATGGAACTCTGTGCAAAGTTTCCCCCTGTAATATGAGTTACCACCCCTTGATCACTTATAGTACCCCAAACATCCGACTGCATTTTCCAACTGAAATGGAAAATGACTACCGAAATTGCATTGTACATCCAGAATAAACCTAAGAAAACATGATCCCAGGCGGATACTTGACATGTTCCCCCTCGGCCAGGCCCATCGCAAGGAAAGCGAAAACCTAGATTTGCTTTATCGGGTATCAAACGGGAACTCCGAGCAAATAAAACACCTTTCAAAAGTATTAATACAGTCACATGTATGGTAAATGCATGAATGTGATGGACTAAAAAATCTGCGGTTCCTAATGGAATAGGTAACAAAGCCACTTTGCCACCTACTGCTACTAACTCGCCGCCTCCCCACGTTAAGCTAGTACTTGTTGTTGCACCAGGAGCTGTTACGCCAGGCGCAGTAGCATGGATATTTTGTACCCATTGAGCAAAGATAGGTTGTAATTGTATGGCAGTATCCGAAAACATATCTTGTGGACGGCCTAAAGCACTCATGGTATCATTATGAATGTACAAGCCAAAACTGTGAAAACCTAGAAATATACATACCCAGTTAAGGTGGGATATGATTGCATCGCGGTGTCTAAGGACGCGATCTAATAGATCGTTGTATCGAGTAGTTGGATCATAGTCTCTTACCATAAAAATTGCTGCATGTGCAGCAGCACCGACTATTAGAAATCCGCCAATCCACATGTGGTGTGTGAACAAGGAAAGTTGTGTACCATAGTCAGTAGCTAGGTATGGATAGGGAGGCATAGAATACATATGATGAGCTACAACAATGGTTGTAGAGCCTAGCATAGCTAGGTTAAGAGATAATTGAGCATGCCATGACGTTGTTAAGATTTCATAAAGACCCTTATGGCCTTGTCCTGTAAATGGGCCCTTGTGAGCCTCCAAAATATCTTTAAGTCCATGGCCAATACCCCAATTGGTCCTATACATATGACCTGCGATTAGGAAAAGAATAGCAATAGCTAAATGATGGTGCGCAATATCGGTCAGCCAGAGACCACCGGTTACTGGATCTAGTCCTCCGCGAAAAGTCAGAAATTCTGCGTATTTGGACCAATTTAAAGTGAAAAAAGGGGTTGCTCCTTCGGCAAAACTAGGATAAAGTTGAGCCAAAAGGTCCCGATTCAAGATAAATTCATGAGGAAGTGGTATCTCTTTAGGATCCACCCCAGCGTCAAGAAATTGGTTAATTGGTAAAGATACATGAATTTGGTGCCCCGCCCAAGAAAGAGACCCAAGTCCTAATAATCCCGCTAAGTGGTGATTCAACATGGATTCTACATCTTGGAACCAGGCCAATTTGGGAGCGGCTTTGTGATAATGGAACCAACCAGCAAAAAGCATTAACGCTGCAAAAATCAATGCACCAATTGCAGTACAATAGAGTTGTAATTCACTAGTTATTCCAGATGCTCGCCAAAGCTGAAAAAAACCAGAGGTTATTTGGATTCCTCGGAAACCCCCGCCTACATCACCATTCAATATTTCTTGCCCTACTATAGGCCAAACTACCTGAGCACTGGGTCCAATGTGAGTAGGATCACTTAGCCATGCTTCATAATTGGAAAAACGGGCGCCATGAAAGTACATGCCACTCAACCAAAGAAAGATAATGGAAAGTTGCCCGAAATGAGCACTAAAGACTTTTCGAGAAATCTCCTCCAAATCACCAGTATGACTATCGAAATCGTGAGCATCAGCATGTAGGTTCCAGATCCAAGTGGTAGTATCAGGGCCCTTAGCTAGTGTTCTTGAGAAATGGCCGGGTCTGGCCCATTCCTCAAAAGATGTTTTTACAGGATCCCTATCCACAACAATTTTTACTTCTGGTTCCGGCGAACGAATAATCATTAAGTCCTCCTCTTTCCGGACAAGACATACAAAGAGACCCGCCAACTGTCTTTTTAGTGAATCTTTGAAAGATATATATTTTGAAAGATAGATTTTGAAAGATAGATTTTGAAAGATAGATATTGTGATTAGTTCTTTTCTTTACTATCTACCATCCTTCTATTTTTTTTTTAGTTATTCACTGGAGCAATTATATATTGAAGTCAATCCGAGGCAAGTGTTCGGGTCTATTATGACATAAAGATTAGGTGCCTAACGGACATTGTTTATCTTGAAAAACAAATATTTCTCGACGTAAGAAAAAAATCTTTTTTATTTTTAATTTAAGAAACTAGTGTATTTTTTTTGAGGGCATAAGCTCCTATCTATATCTACTTTCCTTGAGCATAATATAGGGTTTTTTATTTGATTCTAAATTCCAAGATAACTCATTAGAATTATTAATAAGATGGTCCTAATATATTAGCAATATTTAGATTGCCCCCTCTTTTTATTCACTTTATTACTTCTATTCTAGACCCTATCCCTATGGTTTATTCTTATGAAATATCATATAAAATAGAAGGTATAAGAAATGGATATAATGAAATTCTTGATTCGATCTTACGACCTAATTTATTTGATTAATGGATCAACAACCAAACCACCCATTTTATGAAAAAGAAGGAGCATGGTCTTATTCAAATTCAAAGCGCTTCGTAATCTTCAACCAGTTCTGTGCTTCAATATAATTTCCCGGAGTAAGCGCTATAGCTTGTTTCCAATATTCAGCAGCTTGATCAAACCAAGCTTCCGCAATTTCCGAATCACCCTGTAGAATGGCCTGTTCTCCTCGGTCGGAATAGGAAGTTCCTTCCCTTAGAACCGTACTTGAGAGTTTCCTACCTCATACGGCTCAGAAATTGCTATCTGAATTTCCCCTATCTTAACTGAATTCGATTTATCAAAAATCGATCCAATTTGTTCTTGGGTTAAGCAGAAGAAATTAATTACCTAAGTTTCAAACCCTAATTTTTATCAATAATCAGTTTGATCTTTTTTCCCACCTTCAGAAGAATGAAGCATAGATAGATATAGAGCCTTCGTTCAAATTTTCTGAGAGGTAACTATCCCGGTTTCATATATGAAATCTCTATAGAATCCTTGAAAAAGACTTTTTTCCATAAGAAAGAAAAAAGAACTTACTATCTTTGGGATCTGATACTACACCGCTGCTTAATCCCTTAGTGGATCGGCTCTATTACATAAGCGGATTCCTAAATTTTGCCCCATATCATGGGATAAGTAAGCAGTTTTTTTTAGTTGTATCGACCCAGTCGCTCACTAATTGATCTTTACGGTGCTTTCTCTATCAATTTGAGAAACTTTATCCATAGAGTAGTAGTATAGGCCATACTTCTCTTCGTTTTTTGATTCTCGTGAAGTGTCCTTCCTTCCTACAGCTGATAGGGAAAAATCGTTGTTTTTACGATCCCTATGTAGAAAGCCCTTTTTTTCTAGTATTTACTAGAAAATTTGATCCTCTCTTTTTTTTTTTTCTTTCTATAGTGGAGATAGTCGCACGTAATGACAGATCACGGCCATATTATTAAAAGCTTGCGGTAAGAAGGGGTTTCGTTCTAGTGCCCGGAAATAATATTCCAAAGCCTTTGTATGCTCTCCATTGCTTGTGTGTATAAGGCCTATGTTATAGAGTATATAACTTCGATCATAGGGATCGATTTCTAGTCGCGTAGCTTCATAATAATTTTGCAAAGCTTCCGCATAATTTCCTTCGGATTGAGCCAACATCCGTTACGGTCGTTCATTCTATTCAAAAAATCTCCGTTCCAAAACCGTACATGAGGTTTTCATCTCATACGGCTCCTCCCTTCTGTACATAATAGTACTAAGCGAAATAATCTATAGAATCAAAATAGAATTAGTCCCGTCTCATTATGAACCGAAAGGGGCTGGTATTTTTCCAAGAAATCTCTAGCCAACCTTCCCACAAGAGGTTTTTCTTAACACCAATGAATTCTATTAATGCTAGAGGAAAACGATAGCTCCAATAATTTCTTTGTTCTCAACGCCTCCTATTTAGAGGAATTAGCTACTTCAACGATCTTTGATGGTTATAGGGGTATCCAAAGTACAAACCTGATGGTTGTTTGTTATCCCAACCATTCTTCCCAGCCCTGATACCGATCAGGAAAGGGGTAATTTCTAACAAAGTTTTTCTCTTGTTGATTCCTATTTCTAGGTGTAGTGCTTTTCTCCCCTATGCTGCCTACGGATACTAATAGAGTAGGATTGGCCTGTAATCCATACCATACCATATCCTGTAGGTGTAACCTTTCGCTCAATACTCAAATCTACAATTGAAGTATCTGAAGCCGCATCAATCGAGGATACACGACGGAAGGAATTGTTAGTTCGCCTCACCTTCCCGAAGCGTGGGTTTGTTTGCTTTACAAATTTGGTTCTCTCTATGCCAACCCCCCTCTCTTTTTCGTAAGACTGAGGTATAGGTAGGGCTAAAAAAAAGCAAAAAAAAGAGTCAAATCGCACCATCTCTATAATAAGTAAATGCCTTTTTTTCTCCTGAGGTTGTCGGAATTATTCGCAATAAAATATTGGCTACAATTGAGGAGGTCTTATCAATGAAATTTCCATTTCCACGGGATCTAGGCATAATTCCCAACCCATTCTATATAGAATTGTTTTCATTCCTTCACAAAATAACATAAAAACAAACACATTCGATTCTTATAATTATAAATAGATTGATCCATATGCTCTACTCTAAATCCATATGCTTTAAATGGATAAGAGAGATATGGATTTTCCGCTCAGCTCAAATTGTATCCTTTTCCTTCTGCTTGGACACGAAGAGATATGAAATATTTGACTAAGACTGGATTTCATTCCACTTTCCTATTTCTGAACAACAACTTATGTTATCAACTATTTCGTGTTTTCAAAGTTATTAATTGTCTCATACCCTATTTTTGATTTCGATAGTATGGTGTAGCGTATCTTATGCAAACGGAATTCTAAGGTTTCTTTATTTTATTATGCAATAAGAAGAATTCTTCCATTTTCTTTTTCTTTAGTTGCGGGAAAACCCAAATTAAAACTTTTATTTTATAGCGAGCGCAATTTCTAGTAAAAAATCCTGTATCCTTCCACTTAGATCAAAAGGAATTTTTCCAATAGAACTATGGAACCCCCGAGTGGTTGCGGTTGTACCTGTACTGCAGGAATAAGAAAACTCGCTATTCACTCAGTTTATTTTCCATAATAAGTTATGTAGGAGAGATGGCCGAGCGGTTCAAGGCGTAGCATTGGAACTGCTATGTAGACTTTTGTTTACCGAGGGTTCGAATCCCTCTCTTTCCGTTTTTCTTAATTCATCAACGTTAAGGATCACAATGTATCAAATCAAATAACAATTTTTTCCAGCAATAATATAATATCTTATATTATCTTATTTTGATTTAATAGAAATTAGAAATTCTCTATAGCAAATTACTGTGGTATGTAAAATACACATAGAGGAAAAAAGAAAAAAGGATCCTAATCCTAGGGTTAATCAATTTTAGCTAGTTGATGGGAAAATACAAATTAATGGTAATGGTCTTAGGGCGATTTAGTTCGGGGAAAGGGGAAGGGGAAGAAAATTCTATGAACCTTTCCTTTTTTCGTTAAGTTCAAGTCTGACGAGAGTAATATTCTACAACTAACAACTCATTTATTTTGAGACCGACCCACTTCCTATCTAGGATTTTATTTACTAGTCCTTTATATTCCAACGTGTCAATCGCCAAATGCTTTGGCAATTTCCCCGGGTCCGATGAAGCAATATAATTTTGAACCAGACCTTTTGATCTTTGGTTATCTTTCGTAGTAATAATATCTCGGGGTTTGCAACGAAAACTTGGTATATTGACTATACGACCATTAACTAAAATATGTCTATGGTTGACTAATTGGCGGGCCCCAGGAATGGTTGAAGCCATACCCAATCGAAAAAGGATATTATCCAAACGCATTTCAAGTAATTGTAGTAAAACCTGGCCTGTTGACCTTTTTGCTTTTCCAGCGATATGTACATATCTAAGTAATTGTCGTTCTGTCAGACCATAATGAAAACGCAATTTCTGTTTTTCTTGAAGACGAATACGATATTGCTCCTTTTTCCCAGAATTGAATTTTTTTTTAAGATTACTTCCGGATTTAGGTGTTTTTCTAGTGAGTCCTGGTAAAGCTCCCAGACGGCGTATTTTTTTTAAACGAGGTCCTCGATAACGGGACATGAAGACTCCTTTTTTTATTTTATTGAAATTTCATTTTACACAATTAATTTCATTGTATTTACATTACAGAATACATCGAAATTAAAACTGAATTAAACTACAGGATAAACAGAGTAAAATCAACTAAAGTACCCCAAAAAATGGAATTTCATCAAAATCTTTTTTTTTTGTATATATATTATTTATTTTATTGTTTTGTATCTAGCAAAATTGTAAGGTAAAAAACATAAAAGATCCTGGATTCTCCATTTAATTCGGAAAAAAAGAGATTCTTGTTCGTAGAACATCGATAGAGAAAAAAAAGCCGACTATCGGATTTGAACCGATGACCCTCGCATTACAAATGCGATGCTCTAACCTCTGAGCTAAGTGGGCTTACATAACGGAAATAGTGTAACAAATAGAAATAGGTATAGTATAGGAAATCCGTAAAATCTCAGATATTAGTTATTAATCTTAGCTATTAACTAGTTCTAAATTTGAAGTTATACTTATAAAAATAAAAAAATACTAAAACTTCTTAAAGATAAAGTTAGCTTGATATGCTTAACTATAGGATATTAAAAAATAAAATTATAGAATTTATTGGTATTTTCATTCGATCATTATAGACTTTATTATTTGTTAATAATTTGAGGATTAATATTTCACTAAGGGGAACATAGAGTCAGAGTAAATAAAATTGCTAATTCTGATTAGAAAAAAAGAATAAATATCAAGCGTTATAGTATAATTTTGAATACTATAAAAAAGTAAGACGGGAGGTGGGGGAGATAAAAACTTTTGGATATATTGATTCGGATTGAATTGCAAATACATCAAGGATAGAATCAATTCAATTCTGAATTGCAATAAGCAAGCGAGGTCTCTCAAATAGAGTCGAACTGAACTGCTAGACTACGTTGAGTGATGAACTCAATGATTCAAAAAAAAAACTAAGAGATGGATGAAATTACACAAGGAATCCTGGTCTCAAAGAAGAGGGAAATGGGGATATGGCGAAATCGGTAGACGCTACGGACTTGATTGTATTGAGCCTTGGTATGGAAACCTGCTAAGTGGTAACTTCCAAATTCAGAGAAACCCTGGAATTAAAAAAGGGCAATCCTGAGCCAAATCCGTGTTTTGAGAAAACAAGGGGTTCTCGAACTAGAATACAAAGGAAAAGGATAGGTGCAGAGACTCAATGGAAGCTGTTCTAACGAATCGAGTTAATTACGTTGTGTTGTTAGTGGAATTCCTTCTAGTTCTAAATTAGAGAAAGAGGGGTTTTATACCTTATACATTTAATAAACACGTATAGATACTGACATAGCAAACGATTAATCACAGAACTCATATTATATTCTAATTATAATATAGGTTCTTTATCTTTTTTAAAAATGAAATTAGAAATGATAATGATTATGAAATAAAAAACTCATATCATAATTTTTTTTTTTCATTATTGTGAATCCACTCCAATCGAATATTGAATAATCAAATTCTTCAATTAAAATTCAAAGTTTTCGAGATCTTTAAAAAAGTGGATTAATCGGACGAGGACAAAGAGAGAGTCCCATTCTACATGTCAATACTGACAACAATGAAATTTCTAGTAAAAGGAAAATCCGTCGACTTTATAAGTTGTGAGGGTTCAAGTCCCTCTATCCCCAAATCCTCTTTTATTCCCTAACTATACTATATTATTATTATTTATCCTCTTTTTTTTTTTCTTTTTATCAATGCACTTTTTTTTCTTTTTATCAATGCAATGGGTTTAAGATTCATTAGCTTTCTCATTCTACTCTTTCACAAAGGAATGCGAAGAGAACTCAATGGATCTTATCCTATTCATTGAATAGATTTCTTTTTTATTAGAGTATCGGCAAGAAATCTTGGTTATTCACTCTATTTTTAAGTTTTATTTAAGTAAACCATGCACAATGCATAGGACTACCCCCCCCATTTTCAAATTTAAAATTTGAAATACTTTAATTAATTTTTAGTCCTTTTAATTGACATAGATACAAATACTCTACTAGGATGATGCACAAGAAAAGGTCAGGATAGCTCAGTTGGTAGAGCAGAGGACTGAAAATCCTCGTGTCACCAGTTCAAATCTGGTTCCTGGCAGAGAAAAAAAAAAAAAAGATCCACCGAATAGGTATTGATCCAAATACCTCGAGATGGATTGTGATACATATTCATTAATAATATTTATTCATCTAAGTGGATAAATCTATAATATAAATATAGAGGCACTTCTTTTTCTTTTTAAAGAAGTTTTAAAATATATCTTTTCTTTATGATAAAGAAGGGGGTGAGATTCCCCTTTATTTTTTTGCGTTTCTTAATTTTGTATTCCGCTATTCCGACGAATATTTTTTTAGTCTTGCTTATCTTTATCTTATCTTATTTTCCTAGTTGTGCTAAGTAATGTGCGCGGTACAAAGTTCCTGGTAGAGAACTTCTTTGAGTCATCCTATTTTTCTGTTCATATGAAGGAAATTAATATGCGATTTTCAAAATAGGGGAATCCAAATGAAACCCTTTTTTTGCTCAGTCTATCTGGAATGCTTTTGTATAATTAGGAATTAATTATAAATAGGTATTCCGTTTCATCTAGGAAAAGAACCTAAAAATATTCCTTGACTTGAATAAAATCTGGAGTTGTGTTGTATAAGTGAGCATGAATTTCTTATCATTCAATGAGCATCTTGTATTTCATAAAAATTGGGGGTTATATAATCCTTACGTAAGGGCCAGCCTATCCAACTTTCAGGCATTAGGATACGTTTAAGGCGCGGATGATTATCATAAGAGATTCCCACCATATCATAAGATTCGCGTTCTTGAAAATCGGCACTTCTCCAAATCCAGAAGACAGACGGAATTCTAGGATTATCCTTTTGGGCAAAGACTTTTATGCAGACTTCTTCTGGATTATCTATACCATATTGTATTCTCGTAAGATGATACACGCTAGCTAAAGATCCACCGGGTGCTACATCATAAGCACATTGGGAGCGTAAATAATTGTAACCATATACATATAAAATGACAGCAATGGAATCCCAATCCCCTGCTTTTATTTGTAAAGTCTCTATTCCTCGGTGATCAAAGCCCAAAGATCTATGAACCACCTCATGTTTGACTAGCCAATTAGATAACCAACCCTGCTGCATTGTCTTCATCTCTCCCTCTTTGTATAAATATTTCACATTTCGGATGCAAGTTTGAAAGATTGCCCTGCTTTTTATTTTTCTACACAAAAGAGCCCCTCTCCTAATTCACTAATTTGTAGGAAGGTACTGAACTTTTGGATTTGAAAAAAGTTTCAGAAGATATATCTAATGTAGATGGTGATTGATAGAGCAATTCTTGCTCATAAGTTCCTGTATGAGTACTGCGCCTAACATAAAGCTTGTGACTGGTAGTAAAACATCTATTTTTATTTTGAGATAGAGTTTGATCCTCAACTATTTCTCGCGATATCTTCTTACGAAGTTTTGTTAGGGCATCTATAACTGCCTCCGGTTTAGGTGGGCAGCCCGGCAAGTAGACATCCACAGGAATTAACTTATCAACTCCCCGAACAGTACTATAGGAATCCGTACTGAACATTCCCCCTGTAATAGTACAGGCTCCCATAGCAATGACGTATTTTGGTTCAGGCATTTGCTCGTATAATCTCACTAAAGAGGGAGCCATTTTCATTGTTACCGTACCGGCTGTTAAAATTAGGTCTGCTTGCCTAGGACTTGATCTTGGTACCAATCCATAACGATCAAAGTCGAATCGTGAGCCTATTAATGAAGCAAATTCAATGAAACAACAACTGGTACCGTATAGAAGGGGCCATAAACTGGAGAGTCTTGACCAATTCGAAAGATCATTTGGTGTAGTTGAAATAACAGAATTGGAACTTGTTTGGTCAAGTAAGGGAAACTCAATCAAATTCATAACTGTCTCAATAGAATCTTTTCCTTCTTTTTTTTTGTCTAAATATTCAGTTAAGACCATTCCAAGGCTCCTTTTCGCCATGCATAAACTAAACCAACAACTAAGATAAGCACGAAAATCAAAGCTTCGATAAAAACGGATACACCCAATACGTCGAAACTCATTGCCCAAGGGTATAGAAAGACGGTTTCCACATCAAAAACAACAAAAACGAGCGCAAACATATAATAGCGTATTCGGAATTGTACCCAAGCCCCTCCCATGGGTTCTATACCCGATTCATAACTAGAAAGCTTCTCTGGTCCTTCACTAACCGGGGCTAAAAGTCCTGAAATCGAAAATGCCAAAATAGGAATAAGGCTTGCTATTATTAGAAATGTCCAAAAAATATCATATTCGTGAAGCAGAAACATAATGTACTCCCATTAATGTGGAATAGGCGGAACTTAAATTAGTCAATTCAATTCAGCATTGTCAATTTATCCAGAACTTCTCTCTTTTCCTCGGTGAAACAAGAATCTTTTTTGTTCAATACAAAAGCGCTTAGTTTAAGTTTAGCCTTTGTTTCCTCTGTGCTGCATCTTCTTTAAAGATTCATCCAATGGAATCCCAACTCCCTTTCTTTTGGATTTCCATTCTATTTAGATATGGTGTATGTAGATCTAATTCTTATATAAAGAAAACTTTCTCGTTTCACTTTGTCTCGCTTTCTCTAGAATCTCTAGAAAAAAGAATAGCTCTATCCTTTATTTAATATTTAATAATAAAATAATAAGAGACTATTAAATAAAAATGAGAATACTACTAAATTAGAACCTAATTAAGATAGTAGGACTAATCTATGCAGTATAATTAATGAGAAGTAATACTATAAAATAAAAATAAAGAACTCTATTTCAGAACTATGAGACAGAATATTCTGTTTTCTTATTTACTCTTTACTTTATTTTTTCTATTTAAAGTTGATCAATTTACATAATGTATCTATAAACAAAGTAATAAATATACTTAAAACAAAGTAGGAATTCGCAAAATGGATAAAATCATTGCAGTTATTATAGGGAAGTCTAGAGATATCCTATTTGAAGGAGGACGGGATTCAAATCAGGGAAAGGATCCTTTCTTCTATTGATTTGATAGAAATTCGTTTTTCTTTTCCTGTCTGTATGATTTTGATTTTCGATGAATGAGCCTTTGGTAATGCTTTTATCTCTATTCTATGTCGCAGGCGCCTATCCAGTCTATAAACAAATACTAATGAGAAAATGAAAACTATACTAAACTAAAGAAAACATAGGATAGAGATCCTAAAATCTAAAAAAGGGCATATTAGGGCTATACGGATTCGAACCGTAGACCTTCTCGGTAAAACAGATCAAACGGATTATTATCGAAATGATTTGAACTGTTTCAAAGACCCAACATGCATTTTTTTGCATTGGGCTCTTTCATAAACTGATTTAAAGATCAGTTAGTCCACCATAGTTTTTCTTTACGGAAAGATAATGAGATGGCTCCCTGTGCTCTGATTGATTTTTTGTATTATGATCTATCTAGGAGCAATACCAAAGTGTTTCAAAGGAGGATTACCTTGACTTAGGTCTGCCTCCGGTCTAAATTAAATCAACCTAAGTGAAATGGAGTCTCTATCGTTCCACTGCAAGAGTTAACTATGAGACTTCATACACCTTAAAGTTCATAGAACGAAAAGAAGTTTTTTGGAGGCCCTTATCCTCATTACGCCTAGCATTTAGTGGGCTGGATATTTACCTTATCAACTAGCAAATCCATAAGGGTTCTATTTGATTAGGCACCTGAATTGGCACCTGAATCGGACTGAACCGACTGTTTGTCAGGCTACTGTTCTCCTATTCTCTCGAATCTATGAAGTAAGACATTGATTTTGCAATAAGATCGATTATGTTCATTGCATAATAAGCTCCTTTGAAAAGCATTGGCGCACGTGTAAACGAGTTGCTCTACCGAACTGAGCTATAGCCCTTATCAGAGATATCTTAACATATAGATAATTTCTTGTCAAGATGAATATTTTCTAATGCCAGAGGATACCCCTTTGATCTGTATCTGTTTAGTATTTAGTTTAGTATTTAGTATATAACAGACCAATAACAGAGCGGTATTGCTTAGAAAAGGGATTCAATATATAATCGATCGAAGTAATGGGTCTTCCTTTGTGGTGATAAATTGCCTACTTAACTCAGTGGTTAGAGTATTGCTTTCATACGGCGGGAGTCATTGGTTCAAATCCAATAGTAGGTAAGTAGGTAGAAAAATTACTAGATAGCATTGGACTTACTTCGCTTCGCTATCTAATAACTTTTTCTACCCCTCTTCCCTTTTTCTTTGTATCAACTATAAACCACTGGATTGTCTTCAATTGGATGGGGGAATCCAATTGACAGCCTCGATTCGTATCCTAGCTCGTCTGAGAGCGAGCTTCGCTTCAACCAAATCTTTCGTACCCTCAGCTTTACTCAAGTTAGCTTCGGCTATTTCAAGTGCCTTTTGAGCTTCTTCCGGATCAATATCACTACCCAGTTCCGCATCATTTCCTAAAATGATGATCTCATTATTAACTATTCTCGCAAAACCGCTCCACAGAATCGCTGTTAACCATTGGTCGTTGAGGAGGCGTATTCTCAAAGGACCCATATCTACTGCTGTGTTAATGGGGGCGTGGTTTGGTAATACGCCAATTTGGCCACTATTAGTGGATAAAATGATTTCTTTCACTTCACAATCCCAAATAATTCGCTTAGGAGTCAGTACATAAAGATTTAATTTCATTTCTTCGATTTGTTCTCCTCTTCTAAGGTTATAGCTTTCGTGCTAGCTTCATCGATGTTACCCACCAAATAAAAAGCCTGTTCAGGTAGGCCGTCTAATTCTCCGGAAAGGATTAGTTGAAATCCCCTAATAGTTTCCGCAAGAGCAACATACTTTCCTGGAGAACCAGTAAAAACTTCTGCCACAAAGAACGGTTGTGATAAGAAACGCTCAATTTTTCTTGCTCTTGCTACAGTTAAACGATCCTCTTCCGATAATTCATCCAAGCCAAGAATTGCGATAATGTCCTGAAGTTCTTTGTAACGTTGTAAAGTTTCCTTAACTCTTTGCGCAGTTTCATAATGTTCGTTGCCAACGATCCGAGGCTGTAACATAGTCGAGGTTGAATCTAAAGGATCTACTTAAATACCCTTGGAAGCTAATCCTCTGGAAAGTACGGTAGTAGCATCCAAATGTGCAAATGTTGTGGCAGGGGCAGGGTCGGTCAAATCGTCTGCAGGTACATAAACTGCTTGAATCGAAGTTATAGATCCCTTTTTAGTAGAAGCAATTCTTTCTTGCAAAGAACCCATTTCTGTACTAAGAGTAGGTTGATAACCCACTGCGGAGGGCATTCTCCCTAATAAAGCGGATACCTCTGATCCTGCTTGAACAAAACGAAAGATATTATCGATAAATAAAAGCACGTCTTGCTTATTAACATCTCGGAAATATTCCGCCATAGTTAGGGCAGTTAAACCAACTCTCATACGAGCTCCCGGTGGTTCATTCATTTGGCCATAGACTAGAGCTACCTTTGATTCCTCAATATTTTTTTCATTAATTACTCCGGATTCCTTCATTTCCATATAAAGATCATTTCCTTCACGAGTCCGTTCCCCTACTCCACCGAATACGGATACGCCCCCATGAGCTTTAGCAATGTTATTGATTAATTCCATGATCAGTACTGTTTTACCTACTCCAGCCCCCCCAAATAGTCCTATTTTTCCTCCACGTCGATAAGGAGCTAAAAGATCGACGACCTTAATACCTGTTTCAAAGATGGATAATTTCGTATCTAACTCGATAAAGGCAGGCGCAGATCTATGAATAGGGAACGTTGCACTACTCTACTATCTACAGGACCCAAATTGTCAACAGGCTCCCCAAGAACGTTGAAAATTCGTCCGAGAGTAGCTCCACCGACCGGAACACTGAGAGGAGCTCCCGTGTCAATCACTTCCATTCCTCTCATCAACCCGTCCGTAGCACTCATAGCTACAGCTCTAACTCGATTATTTCCTAATAATTGTTGTACCTCACAAGTCACATTAATTTGCTTATCGGCAGTGTCTCTACTCTGGACTACCAAAGCGTTATAAATATAAGGTAACTTGCCTGGGGGAAAAGTGACATCCAGCACGGGTCCAATAATTTGATCGATACGACCTGTACTTTTTTCTTCAATTGTGGAAACCCCGGGAGGAGAAGTAGTAGGATTGGTTCTCATAATTATCACATAATTAAAAAAAAGGAATTTGTCGAAATTTTTCTTTTTTTATTGTTGAATAATGCCAAATCAAATCAAAAAAAATCCAAAAGTAAAAAGGAAATGAATTAGTTAATTCAATAAGAGAGAAAAGGGGACCAGGACTTGATTTCGTTGCCCAAGCGAATCCCATTCAATCGTTTACTCATGGAATGAGTCCATTGGAAAGTTCAATCAATCTTTTTTTTCATATACATTTTGCCTTTTGTGGAGGATCTGTGCCTACTCTACTTTCCTATCTAGGACTTCGATATACAAAATATATACTACTGTGAAGCATAGATTGCTGTCAACAAAGAATTTTATTAGTATTTAGTTAGGTATTTGCATTCAAAATAAGAAAAGAGAACTATTAAGAACTTGTAAAATAAGGATTAGGAATTAATTTGGGTTGCGCTATATCTATCAAAGAGTATACAATAATTATGGATTTGGTAAATCAAATCCATGGTTTAATAACGAACCGTGTTAACTTACCATAACAACAACTCAATTCCTATCGAATTCCTATATTGGAATTCCTATAGGATAGAACATACACAGGGTGTACGCATTATATATGAATGAAACATATTCATTAACCTAAGCATGCCCTCAATTTTCTTTAATGAGTTGATATTATATTAATTGAATATCCTTTTTGTTTTACGAGATTTTTGCTAAAGTTTCATTTACGCCTAATTAACATCGAGTAGACCCTGTTATTGTGAGAATTCTTAATTCAAGAGTTATAGGGAGGGACTTATGTCACCACAAACAGAAACTAAAGCAGGTGTTGGATTTCAAGCTGGTGTTAAAGATTATAAATTGACTTACTACACCCCAGAGTATGAAACTAAGGATACTGATATCTTGGCAGCATTCCGAGTAAGTCCTCAGCCTGGGGTTCCGCCCGAAGAAGCAGGGGCTGCAGTAGCTGCCGAATCTTCTACTGGTACATGGACAACTGTTTGGACTGATGGACTTACCAGTCTTGATCGTTACAAAGGACGATGCTATCACATCGAGCCTGTTGCTGGGGAAGACAACCAATGGATCTGTTATGTAGCTTATCCATTAGACCTATTTGAAGAGGGTTCCGTTACTAACATGTTTACTTCCATTGTAGGTAACGTATTTGGTTTCAAAGCCCTACGTGCTCTACGTTTGGAGGATCTACGAATTCCCCCTACTTATTCAAAAACTTTCCAAGGCCCGCCTCATGGTATCCAAGTTGAAAGAGATAAGTTGAACAAGTACGGTCGTCCTTTATTGGGATGTACTATTAAACCAAAATTGGGATTATCCGCAAAAAATTATGGTAGAGCGTGTTATGAGTGTCTACGTGGTGGACTTGATTTTACCAAAGATGATGAAAACGTAAACTCACAACCATTTATGCGCTGGAGAGACCGTTTTGTCTTTTGTGCCGAAGCTATTTATAAATCACAGGCCGAAACCGGTGAAATCAAGGGGCATTACTTGAATGCGACTGCGGGTACATGTGAAGAAATGATTAAGAGAGCTGTATTTGCAAGAGAATTAGGGGTTCCTATTGTAATGCATGACTACTTAACTGGGGGATTCACCGCAAATACTACTTTGGCTCATTATTGCCGCGACAATGGCCTACTTCTTCACATTCACCGTGCAATGCATGCAGTTATTGATAGACAGAAAAATCATGGTATGCATTTCCGTGTATTAGCTAAAGCATTGCGTATGTCTGGGGGAGATCATATCCACTCCGGTACAGTAGTAGGTAAGTTAGAAGGGGAACGCGAAATGACTTTAGGTTTTGTTGATTTATTGCGCGATGATTTTATTGAAAAAGATCGTGCTCGCGGTATCTTTTTCACTCAGGACTGGGTATCCATGCCAGGTGTTATACCGGTAGCTTCAGGTGGTATTCATGTTTGGCATATGCCAGCTCTGACCGAAATCTTTGGGGACGATTCTGTATTACAATTTGGTGGAGGAACTTTAGGACATCCTTGGGGAAATGCACCTGGTGCAGCAGCTAATCGAGTGGCTTTAGAAGCCTGTGTACAAGCTCGTAACGAAGGGCGCGATCTTGCTCGCGAAGGTAATGAAATTATCCGAGCAGCTTGCAAATGGAGTCCTGAACTAGCCGCAGCTTGTGAAGTATGGAAGGCGATCAAATTCGAGTTCGAGCCGGTAGATACTATTGATTAACTAGATAAAACTAAAGATAAAGAAGGTATAAATAAAAAAGAAACGAAATAAAAAGAGAAAAAAATCAGTTATGAAATGCAGTAATTCTTCTTTATTCTTCTAATTGATTGCAATTAAACTCGGCTCAATCTTTTTTAGAAAAAAAAGATTGAGCCGAATAAAAATAGATCATGATATGATCATGAGACTTGACAAATTGAGATTCGTCTATTCTATATATCTAGAATATATATATTAAGGTATAATACAATAAAGAAATACAAATAAAATAATAAAATAATAAAATATAGTATTATCATATGATAATGATAATGGAATCAAATACGCAGTATTTACAGAAAAAAGTCTTCGTTTATTGGGAAAGAATCAATATACTTTTAATGTCGAATCGGGATTCACTAAGACAGAAATAAAGCATTGGGTCGAACTCTTCTTTGGTGTTAAGGTGGTAGCTGTGAATAGCCATCGACTACCTGGAAAAGGTAGAAGAATAGGACCTATTCTGGGCCATACAATGCATTACAGACGTATGATCATTACCCTTCAACCGGGTTATTCTATTCCACTTCTAGATAGAGAAAAAAACTAAAGGAGAATGAATGAAAAAAGACATAGTTTGGAAGTTAGACCTTTTTATAGGACTCTCTTTCAATTTCAAAAAAGAGGACGTTTGAAACTTTTAACAGGCGTAATCGTGAGTCAACAAGTGACTCGAACTGTGTGTAAAAAAAGAAGCATTTTTTTTTTTTCAAAATGCTAGAACTAGATAAGGAAGTTTTCTATAACCTTGAGAAAAAGGATAAAAAGGTAGTTTTTTTTTAGTTTATGACTCCGATCAAGAGCGAGAAATCCTTGATTTGGGATTGGACATAGAACCTGGACCCATCGTAGAGACGTTTAGTTCAAAAGAAAGGATCGTATCCTGATGGTAAGAATTATACTTTCGTGGAAATACAGCGCTATAGACTTCAATGCGGTAGAGTAGACGTTTTGTTTCTAATTTTTCTGGACCAAACCTCCGCTCCGACCCAACGATACAATGAATTTTTTCTGTTCATATTCATAAATAAAAAAGATTCGGAATCGCAATGCTACTATATGCGTCCAGAGGAGTATTTGGAATAATATTCTTCTATAATCCATTATTGCGGGGGGTCTTACTAACAGGGCTTCGCTGCACGGGACAGGTCTTCGTCGAAAAGCTAACTCCACCCGGCATTTTCATACCCTTTCTTTGGGTGGTATATCGCCTTTTAAAGTCTAAGAGGGTAGTAGGGGATCTATAGTAGGTAAGATAATTTGCCCTTTGATTTTGATTGAATATACTATTTTTCCGCCTTTACCACGCATTATTGTATGCGCTTCTAGAGAAGTATGTATGCAGGAAGTAAATTCTAACCGCTTTCTTTTGAATCCAATTTCAAATTAGATTAGAAAGATAGAAAGGCCATGAGGATGGGAAAATCAAAATAAAATCTTTTTAATTAGTTCTCCTTTTTTGGAATTTTCTTATTATCCTTTCATTTTTTTTACAGAATATTTTTCAAACTAAAAATAAAAAATACAATACAATAGTCAATATTCCTTATAATAGATATACTTAATTATATCATAAGAATCTTAAGATATTTTTCGACTAGATAGAAATAGTAAATTTGAATTGAGACACCTATTCCATGACGGATTTAAACTTACCTTCTATTTTCGTGCCTTTAGTAGGCTTAGTATTTCCGGCAATTGCAATGACTTCTTTATTTCTTTATGTGCAAAAAAATAAGATTGTCTAGTATTTTTTAGTGTAAGTAATATAATATGGTAGGGTATGTGGCTTTTTCTACACACACTTTCTACACACAAATGAAAAACGGTTATGGATGCGGATATAGGCTACGAGCATAAATGCATGAATATGCAGAGCCAGGTATAGCGAGTTTTATTTTATTTATTTTAATTGAATCAACGAATATTTTTTGAATAGAAAGTCAATGTATCTAACCTATTATTTCACAGGAGTACTAGTTGCTGAAGGCGATTTCAGAATCAAAAAAAGTAAAGTCAAAATTATTTAGCTTATTCTCTCAATTTC
Source organism: Triticum urartu (assembly GCF_056163025.1). Classification (NCBI taxonomy): domain Eukaryota; kingdom Viridiplantae; phylum Streptophyta; class Magnoliopsida; order Poales; family Poaceae; genus Triticum; species Triticum urartu. Next base: position 22,218 of record NW_028259503.1, on the reverse strand, counting down.
AATCGACCGCTGCTGGATTTAGTATATCTAATATGAATTGGCGATCAGAACACATATGGGTAGAACTTCTAAAAGGTTCTCGAAAAAGGGGTAATTTTTTCTGGGCCTGTATTCTTTTTCTAGGTTCACTAGGATTCTTATCGGTTGGGATTTCCAGTTATCTTGGTAAGAATATTATATCTATACTTCCATCTCAAGAAATTCTTTTTTTTCCGCAGGGGGTCGTGATGTCTTTCTACGGAATCGCAGGCCTATTCATTAGCTCCTACTTGTGGTGTACTATTTTGTGGAATGTAGGTAGTGGTTATGACCGATTCGATAGAAAAGAGGGAATAGTGTGCATTTTTCGTTGGGGATTCCCTGGAATAAAACGTCGCGTCTTCCTTCGATTCCTTATGCGGGATATCCAATCAATTAGAATTCAGGTTAAAGAGGGTCTTTATCCTCGTCGTATTCTTTATATGGAAATCCGGGGCCAGGGGATCATTCCCTTGACTCGTACTGATGATAAATTTTTTACTCCACGAGAAATTGAACAAAAAGCTGCCGAATTGGCCTATTTCTTGCGCGTACCAATTGAAGTATTTTGAGGTATCTTTTTTGAACTGAGTTGAATGAAGAAAAGAAGAATTGGAAGAAGAAAAGTTTTCTCAACACAGGGAGGAAGTCCCTTCTAAATTGGATTTGTTATTGTAAGGGGATTTTTAAGTATTTATCTAAAGGAAGGAACAAACGAGGATAAGAGAAATTTGCTTTTAATTTTTTTTTATCCAAGTTAGATATATCGCATACTATTCTTCCTTTTTCATCCGAAAGGGCTTTTTTTTTATTCTATTTCACTATTTCATTCCATCTAGATCTAAGAAAGAACCCAATGCACTGAAATTCCACTAATAACTAATATACAAAAAAGAAGAATAGATACAGGGTATCAAACCTATAGAGTTTTTGCTTCAAAGAAATAGAAATATCATGAAATAGAAATATCATCATATAGAGTCAGGGAATGGAATAGAGTCAGCGAATGAAGCATATTCATTAACAACTCCATTTACAGATCAAAAATGAAAAAAAAGAAAGCATTGCCTTCTTTACTATATCTTGTATTTATCGTACTTTTGCCTTGGGGGGTCTCTTCCTCATTTAACAAATGTCTGGAACTTTGGATTAAGAATTGGTGGAATACCAGGCAATCCGAAACTCTCTTAACTGATATTCAAGAGAAAAGGATTCTAGAAAGATTCATAGAATTAGAAGAACTTTCTCTCTTGGACGAGATGATAAAAGGGAAACTAAAGACACATGTACAAAAACCTCCTACAGGAATACACAAGGAAATAATACAATGGGTCAAAATAAATAATGAGGATCATCTCCATACCATTTTGCATTTCTCGACAAATATAATCTGTTTGGCTATTCTAAGTGGTTCTTTTTTTCTGGGTAAAGAGGAACTTGTCATTTTGAATTCTTGGGTTCAGGAATTCTTCTATAATTTAAATGACTCAATAAAAGCTTTTTTTATTCTTTTAGTTACTGATTTTTTTGTTGGATTTCACTCCACCCGTGGTTGGGAACTAGTAATTCGTTGGGTCTACAACGATTTTGGATGGGCTCCTAACGAGCTTATTTTCACTATTTTTGTTTGTAGTTTTCCAGTAATTCTAGATACATGTTTGAAATTTTGGGTCTTTTTTTGTTTAAATCGTCTATCTCCTTCGCTTGTAGTCATTTATCATTCAATTAGTGAAGCATAAATTCATTTGATCTCCCGATATTAATATTAATCAAATTAGCAAGCATCTTTTTTTAGAAAGAAAGCCCTTTTCCATTTTAGCAAAATTCTTTCTATTTATACCTACTTTAAGGTATTCATCATTGCAGTACAACTGTTGCAGTAGAATGACAACAGATTCGTGTATAGGGAACTAGATTAGCTTAGCTACCTATCTAATTTATTGTAGAAATTCTGGGATCTGCGATTGGACATGGAAAATAGAAATACTTTTTCTTGGGTAAAGGAACAGATAACTCGATCGATTTCTGTATCGATCATGATATACGTAATAACTCGGACATCTATTTCAAATGCATATCCCATTTTTGCGCAGCAGGGTTATGAAAACCCACGAGAAGCAACTGGACGAATTGTATGTGCCAATTGCCATTTAGCTAGCAAGCCCGTCGATATTGAAGTTCCCCAAGCTGTGCTTCCCGATACTGTATTTGAAGCAGTTCTTCGAATTCCTTATGATATGCAATTGAAACAAGTTCTTGCTAATGGAAAAAAGGGAGGGTTGAATGTAGGTGCTGTTCTTATTTTGCCCGAGGGATTCGAATTAGCGCCGCCCGATCGTATTTCCCCTGAGTTAAAAGAAAAGATAGGAAATCTTGCTTTTCAGAGTTATCGTCCCGATAAAAAAAACATTCTTGTGATAGGCCCTGTTCCCGGTAAGAAATATAGTGAAATTGTCTTTCCCATTCTTTCCCCTGATCCTGCTACGAAGAAAGATGCTCATTTCTTAAAATATCCCATATATGTAGGGGGAAACCGAGGAAGAGGACAGATCTATCCTGATGGTAGCAAGAGTAACAATACAGTCTATAATGCTACGTCAACAGGTATAGTAAGAAAAATACTACGTAAAGAAAAGGGGGGGTATGAAATATCCATAGTTGATGCATCAGATGGACGCCAAGTGATTGATATTATACCTCCCGGACCAGAACTTCTTGTTTCAGAGGGGGAATCCATCAAGCTTGATCAACCATTAACAAGCAATCCTAATGTGGGAGGTTTTGGTCAGGGGGACGCAGAAATCGTGCTTCAGGATCCATTACGTGTCCAAGGCCTTTTGTTCTTCTTCGCATCCGTTATTTTGGCACAAGTTTTTTTGGTTCTCAAAAAGAAACAGTTTGAAAAGGTTCAATTGTACGAAATGAATTTCTAGGTCCCGGGATTTCTTACCATCAAGTTGGTAAAAAGCCTCGATTTATTGGCAATTGCTAGAATTATCTATGATCTATTTTGGAAATCCTTTTTTTGTTTAGACTGCTTTTTGTTTATGAGATGTCTGGAATTCCTTATTTATATCCCATGCAAAAGAAGAGAATCCAAGGCAAAGGCGAGAACAATCAAATTAAAATTTCTTCTTTTTCGGAGGGATTGCAGGTCTTCTTAATCGTCTATTCGGCACAAGAAAAAGCCTTTTTCTTGTGCCGATTCTTCTTGTATCAAAATAAGAATCCTTTTTCTTCCTAATTCGTCAAAGATTACTATTTCTTCTTTATTCGGGTCTGTCTCTTGGACCTCTTTTTCTTTTGCTTAGGTTTAGCCGAGGTAGTGGACAAACAGAGGGGAAGAAAATATGGCGGGGGAAAAATTTCTTGTGATTGTGAGCAAATTGCTTGGCTTGTTTAATTAAGTTCAACTTCAAATTTACAGAAATTTTGCAAAAAAAAAGTAAACTCTTCCATTGAAGGTTTTTTTATTTTTAGGCTAGTTGAATAGTTTTGATTAAGGTTTTATTAGTTTATTACTCGAAACTAAATCAAGGATTTTCAGGATACTTCCTTCGTGGAATAAGATATTGGATCCTCGAGTGATCTCTTTTTCTTGTTGCTTCATAAGAGTGAATCGAATAGATTCAATTCGCGTTATAAGAGTAAAATAAAAATTCCGCGGGTCCTTTCCGCTCTAATCAGATAAAGGGGGGTAAGGACCCGCTAAGCTCCTACTTTTTCATGTTTACAATCTGGTCCCTCCGATTACTATAGAGATGAACCCAATCCAGAATATGAACCATAAAAGAAAACACCTACTAAACCAATCACAGCAATACCAGCTACAGTACCTATCAGCCAAAGAGGAATTCTTCCAGTAGTATCGGCCATTTCCCCTACTTTCCTCCACATTTTATCAATTGGTCATGCTAGAGACAAAAACAGTCATGGGTAGTTATAAGGATGGTATCCTTCCAAATGGGATAAGAGAATTCTTATTAGTCTCTTTCTTTCTCTCAATTGAAGAAGTAATTGGAAAATAAAACAGCAAGTACAAAAATGAGTAATAAACCCCAGTATAGACTGGTACGATTCAATTCAACATTTTGTTCATTCGGGTTTGATTGTGTCATAGTTCTATAGTTGGAATTTGTTTTATCGTTGGATGAACTGCATTGCTGATATTGATCCCAAGAAAAAAACAGTAGGTACAGCTAGTCCGTGAATAGCCAGCCATCGCACTGTAAAAATAGGATAGGTTCGATCTATGGTCATTGAGGGCCTCCTAAAAGGATCTACTAAATTCATCGAGTTGTTCTAAAGAATCAAAACGGTCGGTTATTAACGGAATTCCTTGTCGGCTTTCCGTGAAATACTCGTTTGGCCTAGGACTTCCAAACACGTCATAAGCTAAACCCGTACTGACAAATAACCAACCCGCAATGAATAGGGAAGGTATAGTAATGCTATGAATAACCCAGTATCGAATACTGGTAATAATATCAGCAAAAGAACGTTCTCCCGTGCTTCCAGACATGCTGAACTCCCAAAATTTTTGTACATTCAAAAAAGGAATTGATTCCGTAAAAGATGGGATCGACCAGTAAATAGAAAATTACTGATATTTCATCCTTGTGAGATTGTCAATTTTGTACCAAAGGTGTATTTTGAGTATACCGAATTAGTATAGCTATCCTTCCTATGGCACAGCAATCTGGTTTTGCCTGGTTCCGAAACATAATTACTTTTTTATTTTTTTTTTGTCTATAGGTAAGCTATATGTTATTCAAGGCATCAATAGAAAACCCCATTTTTGTAGGTTCTACTTACTTTTCATTGGCTTCGGAATAATAGAGTAATTCGGAATAGCAGCCAAAATCTTGGGAAAATCTAAGTTAATGATCAATAGGTTTGGATAAATAATTTAGGAAGGATATTCTCATACTGACACAATACAAGGACAAGTATATGTGAAATCTATCCTTTCATAATTCGTAATTCATCCTTGTATTGTTTGTTGGATTAGGTCTAACTTTCTTGACCAAACTGCGAGCGCGGAACTTTACGAGATGAAATAGGGAAAGACAGAAGATAGAATAGAACTTAAAAGGATAATTGAAGTGACTCGTCTTCGAATCTACTTTGGTTGGAGTTCGAAAAAGGAATAAAAATAAAGTAAATTCAAGGAAGAGCTTTCTTTTTTTTTTTTTTTTAACAGCCCCTTGGCAGGTCGTGGAATGCTTTTGTTCTCCTCTTATTCCATATGGAATACAATCAGTTAAAATAAGAAGGAATAGGGGAATATTCGATCGTTCACTACCAAAAAGAGGGTCCTATTGAAAAAGAAATTATCCAAAATAGAAAGAAGTTTTTTTTTTCAAATTCAATTGTTTATTTATCTCTTATTCAAAAATTTCCCTGAAAATTGAATTTCTTTTTTTCATTCAATGGGGTTAGATGATCTAGTTCTTAATATTATTACTTTACTCAATTGACAAATTCCACAACAAATCTCTTGATTCGGAATTAGGGACTCATGTATCATCTGATGAATCCACTTTCTTTTACACTTCTGTATCTTACTCTATCTTGTTTTTTAGTATTATCTAAAATAACTGATGAATTATGAATTTTCCATAACTTAGGTAAATGCTTTACCAACATATGTAGTGTAGTAAAAAAAAATAAATGGAATTTAACTCTTTCATGCTTACTTTAACTAGTTATTTTGGTTTTCTACTGGCTGCTTTAACTATAACCCCAGCTCTATTTATTGGCTTGAACAAGATACGCCTTATTTGAATTGACTGAATAATTATAATTCAGAAAAGAAAAATCTTTCTTTGGGATTCCTGGCATTCTACGACTCTTTTCCAGACTAATTAGGAATTCTTTTCTTGGTCATTGAGATTCGTGGATAATTTAGAGTACTATTTAGGGATAGATCGTACCTCTTTTTTTATCCCCTCGAACAAATCGAAATGATTGAAGTTTTTCTATTTGGAATCGTCTTAGGCCTAATTCCTATTACTTTAGCGGGATTATTCGTGACTGCGTATTTGCAATACAGGCGTGGGGATCAGTTGGATCTTTGATTGAGTCATTTTTTTTTTTTGATTGACCTCCTCCAGACCAGAGAGGAGGTCAAATTGAAATTGGAGTTACAATTCAATTTTGTTAAGTTATTTTACTCTGCTTCGACATAAAATAGATGGAATCACGCTCTGTAGGATTTGAACCTACGACATCGGGTTTTGGAGACCCGCGTTCTACCGAACTGAACTAAGAGCGCTTTCATTCATTCAAAAAGAAAATCTTTTTCTATTCCTAATGTATCTCACGTACGTATAGTCTCCACAAATTCAAGTTATACCCACTTTACTTTAATTGATCTCGTCGCTACTGCCTATAAAGAAGAAAGAAGTAATAGGTAGGGATGACAGGATTTGAACCTGTGACATTTTGTACCCAAAACAAACGCGCTACCAAGCTGCGCTACATCCCTTTTCCAAATTAAATTGTTGTACAATGCCATTGTACACAATTCCTGTCTTCTTTTCCACATCATAATTTTCTTCTTCTTTCTTTCTCTATCTATATATAGAACCCTCGTGTCATTTCTTCTTTTTGGTCTCATATAATTAAGGAATTATATACATATAAAATCCAATATAATTTCGCCTATAAAAGAAGGATTACTTTTCCTTGGTAATATATAGGAAGAAGGGGTCATCTTTTTCTTTTTTAGGGATAGGAAAATTTCGTCGATATGGTTCATTTTATATATAGCATAACAATCTTGGGCAAGAGTTTATGATCATATATGTATTCCAACAAGGAAGGAGGATTTTCAATGCGGGATATAAAAACATATCTCTCTGTAGCACCCGTGCTAAGTACTCTATGGTTTGGTGCTTTAGCAGGTTTATTGATAGAAATTAATCGTTTATTCCCAGATGCTTTGTCATTCCCTTTTTTTTAATTCTAGTTATTGCTATGGGAGGGATAGATTTCTTCGTGATATGACAAAATTTGATCCTTTTCAATCTTTTTTTAGTATCGGAAGGAAAAAGAAAGAAAAGATGGATTGGGTTGAACCTCAGAGTCATTAAAAATTTGGTAAACCCCATTTTTGAAAATAGAAATTCAATTTAAAGGGGTACCCAAGCTAAATAAGGCCTCAGAAATCAGAGCATAGAAAAGGCGGGGCTGGCTAATTAAATGAAAGGATTTCGAACCAAAATCTTTGCTAATTCGACAAGGATTGTATTCTTTAATTATTTCTCTATTTTTTATTACTTAATTAAAGAATAAAAAAAAATTATTCTAATGAATTTTATTCTTCTTCTTCGGATTCAAAATAGAAGAATAAAAGAATAAGTAGAAGAATTAAGTTAAGTCAATCCAAAAAGAAAAGGAGGTTCATGGCCAAGGGAAAAGATGTTAGAATCAGAGTTATTTTGGAATGCATCAGTTGTGTTCGAAAAGGTGCCAATGAGGAATCGACGGGGATTTCTAGATATAGTACTCAAAAGAATCGCCACAATACACCCGGACAATTAGAATTCAAAAAATTTTGTCGTTATTGTCGCAAGCATACGACTCATCACGAAATAAAGAAATAGGAACATCGTGTGTTTGATCTTTCCAAACAACAGAAAGAGTAAGAACTTCATATTTAATATATAAAGAAAACATAGTATAGAATACAAAATACAAATCAACTCATCTGATTTCCGGTAGATATTATTTCATATGTATAGAGGGTATTCATATACTATAATATGAATCAAATAAGATATGGATCAAAGAAAAACTACTTCTTCTGGATCCTAAATTAATAAAATAAAGAAGTGAATTTTCAAATTTTCAAATTTTAAATAAGGAATAAATCATGTATACATCTAAACAACCTTTTCTTAAATCTAAGCAACCCTTTAGTAAATCCAAGCAAACTTTTAATAAATCCAAGCAACCCTTTCGTAAATCCAAGCAAACTTTTCGTAAATTCAAGCAACCTTTTCGTAAATCTAAACAACCTTTTCGTAGGCGTCCCCGGATTGGCCCGGGAGATCGAATTGATTATAGAAACATGAGTTTAATTAATAGATTTATTAGTGAACAAGGAAAAATATTATCGAGACGAATAAATAGATTAACCTTGAAACAACAACGATTAATTACTCTTGCTATAAAACAGGCTCGTATTTTATCTTTCTTACCGTTTCGTAACTATGAGAACGAAAAGCAATTTCAAGCCCAGTCAATTTCAAATAATTACAGGTTCTAGACCCAGAAAAAATAGACATATTCCTCAATTAACGCAAAAGTACAATTCCAATCGAAACTTAAGAAACAACAACCAAAATTTAAGAAACAACAACCGGAACTTAAGTTCCGATTGTTGATGTTTTATTCGAATTCGAAAGGGCCAGACCTATATATATTATAAAGAAAGTAATCCAGCTCGTTGATTCCTACCACTTAATCTTAATTTATTGTATCTTCCCGGAGTTCCCTCTCCGGGAATTCATCTTTTATTATTCCAGTATATTACTTTATTTATACCTTTAATTGATGATCTTTATTTTATTGGAAATCGTGTAAAGATTATTTGGATTTGATACAGCTACTTGTGCAAGCATTTTACGATTAAGAATCAATTTCTTCTTGTACAGGTTGTGTATTAATTTACTATAACTATCGAATACTTTATATACCCGCGTTGCTGCGTTTATCCGAGTGATCCACAAACGACGAAAATCCCTCTTTTGCCTACCTCTATCTCGATGAGAGGAAACAAAAGCTCTTTTTACCTGTTGGGTAATCATTCGATTAAGTCTTAAATGAGCCCCTCTAAAGTTTGAGGCAAATGAACGCATTTTTGTTCGTCGTCTCCGGGCTATATATCCTCGCGGAACTCTGGTCATTGAATCAAATTAACCTTAATGAATAACTAATGATTTCTCTTCTTTTAGCCACCCTTTTTCTCATTAATAACAAAACTAATTATTCCGATATATAAAATATTAATTCCAATGGCTTTTGCTATAGTAACCTTCCCAACCACGATTTTTTATTCCACTCCGTTCAGTTATTTCTATACGAAATAACAAATTCATTCTAATAATACTAAAAAAAATAGTGGGTTCCATCGTTTCTATGGTTCCCTTTTAAACGGTGAGGCCCTCTCTATACACCGGAGCCCTTTCTTTCATCAAAAGGTATTGCGAACTTGTATAGTCCACATTCTTTGGCTCTACCTATCCATTATAGAGTAAATAGCTCTTTTCACAATAAGAGTTATCCATACAGTGACGGTATTTAATTATGAAAGTTGGCTAAGTAGCTGACCCTGTTAGTCCGTTCTTTTAAGATAAAGGAGCATAAGCCTTTTTCTTTTTATTACTATTTCCTCCGCTTAATGGATAACCATTTGCTACCAATGGGAGAATTGCTTCTTATTTCCAATTTAGATAATTGGATTTGCACCAAAGGAAACCATAAATTCCATATACCATAGAAATCTAGGATAGAGAAGCTATATCCTATTCATTGGTACTAATCATGGATACTTCAATTTTTTTTATATTTGTTTGAAGTCATGATCTGAACGAGTCGCACATACACCCTAGCACATGTTCCTCGACGCTGAGGGCATCCTTTAAGCGCGGCCGTTTTTCGAGCATTTCGTATTGGCTGTCTTGCGTTTCTAATAAGTTGTTTAACCGTCGGCATGTTGTATGTATATAGAAAAAAATGGATTGGTTTAGATCCATCTTAACCTGATGATTGCTCATCATGAAGTCTTTCTATTTTCTATTAAATCGAGGAAAACACGAATTTAGCTGTGAAATAACTTTACAAGAAATCCGGACACTACCAATCCTTAAACATTTCTGGAAACCACACTGGATCAGTATCGCAGTGCTTGTCAATCATTTCATCCCCTACAATATCGACAAGTCCATAAGCTTTGGCTTCGTCTGCTGACATAAAAACATCCCTTTCCATGTCTTCGGATACAACCCAAAAAGGCTTGCCTGTTCTTACTGCATAAACCCTTGTGATCATTTCGCGAACTTTGTGTAACTCTTCTACTTCTAGTAAAAATTCTGGTGTCCTTGCCCGATAATAAGCACTAGCAGGTTGGTGAAGCATAATCCTCGCGTGAGGGAATGCTATACGCTTGGTGGGTTCTCCTCCAAGCAGAATGAAGGACGCCATGGAGGCGGCTATTCCGAGGCATATTGTATATATATCTGGTGTCACCGTTTGCATCGTATCAAAAATAGCCATTCCTGAGATTAGCCACCCGCCTGGGGAGTTTATAAACAAAAAAATATCACTAATTCCATCTTCTATACTCAGATATACCATGAGACCTGTAATATGATTCGTGATCTCGCAACGAATCTCTTGACCTAAAAAAAGTGTCCTTTCTCGATACATAACATTGTATAAGTCAACCCAAGTCGCTTCTTCATCTCCAGGAATCCGGTAAGGTACTTTTGGAACACCAATGGGCATATTAGATTAATATTATTAAATTTAAGTAAGAAAACCACACTTTAATATGGAAACGTAAGAATGGAACAGAAAGAAAGAATCCGCAGTTTATTGTCTTAATTTTTATTCTTATTCTATATGAATATTATAGATTCTATTAATACGTAGATTGAAAGGTTATACATATAAGGAATGTAAGACAGATTGAATAAAGAAAAGGGAATGGGTGATTTGAATGCTAAACAAAGAGGGGTAGCGATCTATTCTTCGTTTTTTCCAAATTGGCCAAGTTACCCATTGCATATTGGCACTTATCGAGTATAGAATAGATCTGCTTCTCTTTCTTCTTATGAACAGAATTGGCTTCTTATTTTTAATGGAATGAAATAAATATTCGCGCTTTCTGACACAGAATCCCCTAGAAGGGTTAGGTACATAGGATATGGATAGTCTTTTTCAATGCGATAAAATAAAGCGACATCGTGTCTATTTTTCTTTGCTAAAGGGGTATTTCCATGGGTTTGCCTTGGTATCGTGTTCATACTGTCGTATTGAATGATCCGGGTCGATTGCTTGCGGTGCATATAATGCACACAGCTCTAGTTTCTGGTTGGGCTGGCTCAATGGCTTTATACGAATTAGCAGTTTTTGATCCCTCTGATCCTGTTCTGGATCCAATGTGGAGACAAGGTATGTTCGTAATTCCCTTCATGACTCGTTTAGGAATAACGGATTCGTGGGGTGGTTGGAGTATTTCAGGAGGAACTGTAACAAATCCGGGTATTTGGAGTTATGAAGGTGTGGCAGGTACGCATATTGTGTTTTCTGGCTTGTGTTTCTTGGCAGCGATCTGGCATTGGGTATATTGGGACCTAGAAATATTCTCTGATGAGCGGACGGGAAAACCCTCTTTGGATTTGCCCAAGATCTTTGGAATTCATTTATTTCTTGCAGGGGTGGCTTGCTTTGGCTTTGGGGCATTTCATGTAACGGGTTTGTATGGTCCTGGGATATGGGTATCCGATCCTTATGGACTAACTGGAAAAGTACAAGCTGTAAATCCAGCGTGGGGTGCAGAAGGTTTTGATCCTTTTGTTCCGGGGGGAATAGCTTCTCATCATATTGCTGCGGGTACATTGGGTATATTAGCGGGCTTATTCCATCTTAGTGTCCGTCCGCCTCAACGTCTATATAAAGGATTACGTATGGGCAATATTGAAACTGTACTTTCCAGTAGTATCGCTGCTGTTTTTTTTGCAGCTTTCGTAGTTGCTGGAACTATGTGGTATGGGTCAGCAACGACCCCAATCGAATTATTTGGGCCTACTCGTTATCAGTGGGATCAGGGATACTTTCAGCAAGAAATATATCGAAGAGTTAGCAATGGTTTAGCCGAAAATCTTAGTTTATCAGAAGCTTGGTCTAAAATTCCCGAAAAATTAGCCTTTTATGATTATATTGGTAATAATCCGGCAAAAGGGGGATTATTCAGAGCAGGCTCAATGGACAATGGGGATGGAATAGCTGTTGGATGGTTAGGACATCCCGTCTTTAGAGATAAAGAAGGACGTGAGCTTTTTGTACGCCGTATGCCTACTTTTTTTGAAACATTTCCGGTTGTTTTGGTAGATGAGGAGGGAATTGTTAGAGCAGACGTTCCTTTTAGAAGAGCAGAATCCAAATATAGTGTTGAACAAGTAGGTGTAACGGTGGAGTTCTATGGTGGCGAACTTAATGGAGTAAGTTATTCTGATCCTGCTACTGTAAAAAAATATGCGAGGCGTTCTCAATTAGGGGAAATTTTTGAATTAGACCGGGCTACTTTGAAATCTGATGGTGTTTTTCGCAGCAGTCCAAGGGGTTGGTTCACTTTTGGTCATGCTACCTTTGCTTTGCTCTTCTTTTTCGGACACATTTGGCATGGCGCTAGAACATTGTTCCGAGATGTTTTTGCTGGTATTGATCCAGATTTGGATGCTCAAGTGGAATTTGGAACATTCCAAAAAGTGGGAGATCCAACTACAAGGAAACAGGCAGTTTGATACACATTGTTATAGTATCTTTCACCTCTCTTTTTTGATTTGACATGGGAAACATCTCCCATCCTTTCTTTGACTCTTTTTCTTTCTTTATATGGGAAATTATCCCAAATGACAAATGAATAGGTGTGGAAGTTATAATTGTAAATAAACCAGGATCGAATCTATGGAAGCATTGGTTTATACGTTCCTTTTAGTTTCGACTTTAGGGATAATTTTTTTCGCTATCTTCTTCCGAGAACCACCTAAGGTTCCACCAACTCCAACTAAAAGAATAAAATAATTTCATTTAAGTAAGAAGTCCCCCTATCTGGGAGACTTCTTACTTAAATTAGTCTCCGTGTTCTTCGAATGGATCTCTTAATTGTTGAGAGGGTTGCCCAAACGCGGTATATAAGGCATACCCAGTAAAGCTTACAAGTAAACCAGATATGGAGATGGCGACTAAAGTTGCTGTTTCCATTTTTATAGAATTTCAAGATTACAATGGATCTACGAAAAGATCGTGTATTTACAACTACAACGGAATAGTATACAAAGTCAACACCAATGATTAAATAGAATTTATGGCTACACAAACCGTTGAAGATAGTTCTAAACCTAGGCCAAAACGAACTGGTGCAGGTAGTTTACTGAAACCCTTGAATTCGGAATATGGGAAAGTCGCCCCGGGTTGGGGGACTACTCCTTTTATGGGGATCGCAATGGCTTTATTCGCTATATTCCTATCTATCATTTTAGAAATTTATAATTCTTCCGTTTTACTGGACGGAATTTTAACCAATTAGGTTTCTACTAACTAAAACTAGGAAGTCAGAGTTTTTCCATCCAAAAAAGCCTTTCTAGTTTAAGATCTACATTTCTAGATATTATGGTAGTTCGACCGCGGAATTTTTTTGTTTCGGTATCTCTGGAATATGAGTGTGTGACTTGTTAGAATTGATCCTATTGATAATACATAGAAAGGGCCTGTTATCTCTATCAAGATGATTCTAATTCGTCAGATATTATTTATTCTAGTATCTGGAACACGAAATAGATAGAGTGGATCAAAAAAAAATGGAACTATGATTCATACTCACTATTAAGACCTCGCAACCAGACTGAAAAATTCAAGTAGTTCTTAAATAAAAATAAAAAAGAAATTTTCTTCCTTCCAATTTTGTTTGCCCAAAAGACAACTTTTTTTCTCTCGATTTTGTCGAGTCATTACACTGATTCAATAAATGATTATCAAGCGGTTCTTATTCGAAGAACCCTTGCCTTTTGTTTAGCTTGAGACTAAATCATCGTGGCTCTAGTATGAATCTAAGGTTTTAATTGAACTGATTCATAGGATCTCAACAAGATAATTTCTATATTACGCATAAAAAAACAAATCCTTTATAGGGAAGAGAAAAGTCAAGAAGCCTCTAATGACCAACATAAGGGAAAGGAAGAAAGAAAGACGCGCCAACTTGAGATTTTTTGGCATTATCATCACAAAGAAGATATTCCGGATTTTTCTTATTTGATATCTTCAAGGCAAATCGACCCAATTCAGTGGCTGATGAAGTTTTGAACCTTTTTTCTAATATTCGTTGAAAATTTTTGTGTTTCTGCTTGAGCCGTACGAGATGAAATTTTCATATACGGCTCTTAGAGGGGGACTCGGGTTAGTTACCTATCTCAATAAAGTATATGATTGGTTTGAGGAACGTCTTGAGATTCAGGCAATTGCAGATGATATAACTAGTAAATATGTTCCTCCCCATGTCAACATATTTTATTGTTTAGGGGGAATTACACTTACTTGTTTTCTAGTACAAGTCGCTACCGGTTTTGCTATGACTTTTTACTACCGACCAACCGTTACAGAGGCTTTTTCCTCGGTTCAATACATAATGACCGAGGCCAACTTTGGTTGGTTAATCCGATCAGTTCATCGATGGTCAGCAAGTATGATGGTTTTAATGATGATCCTGCATGTATTTCGTGTGTATCTCACAGGGGGATTTAAAAAACCCCGCGAATTAACTTGGGTCACAGGTGTGGTTTTGGCTGTTTTGACTGCATCATTTGGTGTAACTGGTTATTCTTTGCCTTGGGATCAAATTGGCTATTGGGCAGTCAAAATTGTGACAGGTGTACCTGACGCCATTCCGGTAATAGGATCGCCTTTAGTGGAGTTATTACGCGGAAGTGCTAGTGTGGGCCAATCCACTTTGACTCGTTTTTATAGTTTACATACCTTTGTACTGCCTCTGCTTACTGCCGTATTTATGTTAATGCACTTTCCAATGATACGTAAGCAAGGTATTTCGGGTCCTTTATAGGGAAGGCATATCATAGAGAATTATAATTATCATATATCATATCGGGTAGGTTTTGGTATTTCATTGCTACAAGCATGGGTTATTGTAAAATAACACATGTCATTTGGATACTTCTCTTCAACTCCAAAGTATTTTTATACAATACAAATAGTTGAAGTTAATTTTACGAAAGAAAAAAGGCGGATTATGGGAGTGTGTGACTTGAATTATTGATTTGGCCATGCAGATAAAGAATTGGATCTGCCACATTAGAATTCACAACCAAAGGTGTCTCCGCATCCAATCAACATGTAAGTCCCCTACCTAGGAAGGATAGGCTGGTTCACTTGAGGAGAATATCTTCTATGATCATACCGCAACCATGTCATCCATGAACAGGCTCCGTAAGATCCCATAGAGTAGAAATGGAATAAGTCATGTGACATGATCCAGTTCTCTATTTATTACACTTACCTTTTTATTATAGTATGGAAATGCATTCATTTTCTTTGCATCGATTGTGATCCGCAATACTATCGGAGTAAAAGAAGGGATCTAAGGAAGAATGTAGGCTAAACTTTTTGATTTTTTATTAGTAACAAGTAAATATTTTGTTTGGAGGTAAGAAACTTGCGATATTGAGGGGATAAATACCAACTAATCAAGAGACATGAGACAATCCACAAAGCAATTGATCATGATCAAATTTGTAAGCCCACTTGGATATTGAGCATTTACCCATAAGAATAGGATTATTTTCAATGAGTAGTTGTAGGTGCAACTTCGGAAAAGAGAATCTGATAAAGCTTTTCTTGCCTAGAGTCATTGAGTCATTATAAACCTTAATTCTATTAAGGATCTTCCGCGGTCTTATTTCTTTCACTCTTGCTCGAGCCGGATGATGATAAATTCTCATGTCCGGTTCCTTTGGGGGATGGATCCTAAAGAGTTCACCTATCCCAATAACAAAGAAACCAGACTTAAATGATCCTGTATTAAGAGCTAAATTAGCTAAAGGGATGGGACATAATTATTACGGGGAACCCGCATGGCCCAACGATCTTTTATATATTTTTCCAGTAGTAATTCTAGGTACTATTGCATGTAATGTAGGTTTAGCGGTTCTCGAGCCATCAATGATTGGTGAACCGGCAGATCCGTTTGCAACTCCTCTGGAAATATTACCCGAGTGGTACTTCTTTCCCGTGTTTCAAATACTCCGTACGGTACCCAATAAGTTATTGGGCGTTCTTTTAATGGTTTCTGTGCCAACAGGCTTATTGACAGTACCTTTTCTAGAGAATGTCAATAAATTCCAAAATCCATTTCGCCGCCCAGTAGCTACGACCGTTTTTTTAATCGGTACTGTAGTAGCTCTTTGGTTAGGTATTGGAGCAACATTACCCATTGATAAATCATTAACTTTAGGTCTTTTTTAGATATTTTTTGATTCATTCAACCGTGAAGTACCATAGGTATCTAGGAAATAGTTACTTCCAAGTGAATCTTCCCTAGATACCTAAAATCCATTTTATTATGATCCATTTCGCGAAAATATAGATTGTACCAAAGATGCTAAATTGTTTTCTTTTTATTCTAACTCGAAAAAGAAGAAGAAAAAAAATTGCAATGGATTTAAAACGAGAGTTTATTCTTAAGTAAATCAATTGGGAGATGCTTCTCTAGAGTGTCCCATATATGTTTTCTATCTTCCATACGAAAACTGTCAATTCTCAGAAGATCTTCTTCAGTCTTACTCAAAAGGTCCAATAGTGTATGTATATTGGCCCTTTTTAGACAATTATACGTTCTAGAAGTCAATTCTAATTGATCAATAAAAATACAATTCAATGGAATTCCTTTTTTGTTTTTCTTTAGATTAGTTAATCTTTTTTGAAAAGTAAAAAGGGGTGGAGTAAACCTGTTTTTATTTTCTTCGAAACTAGCGCCCTCTTCCTCCGCGTGTAGAAAAGGAAGAAATAAATCAATCAAATTACGAGAAGCCTCATAAAGTGCTTCCTTAGGGGTTAAACTTCCATTAGTCCATATTTCTAGAAAAAGTATCTCGTGTTTTTCATTTCCATTCCCACAAGAAAAAATACTATAATTCACATTTCGAACAGGCATGGATACAGCATCTATAGGATAACTTCCATCTTGATAGTTCTTTCTGAGTTCTGTCTGATATCCACGATCTCTCTTGATCTGTAAATCAATACAGAAATCAATGGGCTCTGTCAAGTTAGCTATAGGTTGTGCCGTATCAACGATTTCTACGGAAGGCGGTAAGATGATATCTTGAGCAGTTATGTATCTAGGACCTTTGACGCAAATGGATGCGTCTCTAACTCCATAGAGATTACTTCTCAATACAATTTCTTTCAAATTTAGTAAAATTTCTTGTACGGATTCTTCAATACCTGCTATTGTAGAATACTCGTGCGGCACGCTCCCAAATTTTGCACGTGTGATACATGTTCCTTCTATTTCTCCAAGTAAAGCTCTTCGCAAGGCAATACCGACGGTGTCCGCTTGACCTTTTCTAAGCGGGGACAGAATGAAACGACCATAATAAAGGCGCTTACTATCTACTCTTGATTCAACACACTTCCACTGTAGTGTTTGAGTGGATCCTGCTACCTCCTCTCGAACCATAATAGACTAGTATTATTATTTTATCATTGAATCGTTTATTTCTCTTGAAATGAAAGTTGAAAGCGGGTTAATTCTTTTACAGACGTCTTTTTTTAGGCGGTCGACATCCATTATGCGGCATAGGTGTTACATCGCGTATACAACTTAATCGCACACCACTTTTAGCAATGGCTCGTAATGCGGCATCTCTTCCACTACCAGCGCCCTTTACCATAACTTCTGCTCGTTGCAAACCTACTGTACGAATAGCATCTACTGCTGTTCTTTGACCAGCATAGGGTGATGCTTTTCTTGAGCTTTTGAATCCACAAGTACCGGCCGAGGACCAAAAAACCACCCGACCTTGTGGGTCTGTAACAGTTATAATGGTATTGTTGAAACTAGCTTGAACATGAATAACCCCTTTTGTTATTCTACGTGCACTCTTCCGTAAACTAAAACGTGCATTCCTACGTAAACCAATACGCACTTTCTTACGTGAACCAATTTTTGGTATAGCTTTTGCCATATTTTATTATCTCATAAATATGAGTTAGAAATAAAAAAAAGAAAAAAAGATACAAAGATATCCGTTTCAGGGTAAAATAAACCCTTTACTTTAATTATTTTAAATGAAATTATTTTATTTGGAATTGGAACATTTCCGCGGGTACTTTTTTTTACTTTTTAGAAAGTAAAGTTCTTTTTCGAAAGATTACCCCTGTCTTTGTTTATGCTTCGGATTAGAGCAAATGACTCTAATTCGTCCACGCCTACGAATCAGTCGACATTTTGTACAAATTTTACGAACGGAAGCTCTTATTTTCATATTTCCGTATCCTTTTTTAAACTATGAATCTAATCTTTTGGAAAAAATAAGTCTCTTCGCTTGAATTTTAGAACTTAGAATTTATTACCCTAGAAAAAAAAAGAAAAACCTAATCCTTTGAATCTTTGGTATCCTTCAAATCTTCGCTATCCTTCAAATCTTCGCTATCCTTCGAGTCTTCGATACGCTTCGAATCCTTATGGGGAAGTCTATAAATTATACGTCCCTTGCTTGAATCATAACGACTTACTTCAATTTTGACCCTATCCCCCATCAGTATTCGTATAGAACTAGACCGTATCTTTCCTGAAATATAGCCTAGGATGATGGTGTCATTCTCTAGCCGAACGCGGAACATTCCATTGGGTAGGGCTTCCGTAACTAAACCTTCGAAAGTTACTTTTGCTTCTCTCGGGTTTTTTTTTTCTCTCCTATTTTTTTTTTCTGTCATATTTTTTTTCTCCTATTTTTCTATTTTTATTTTAAAAA
The DNA here is from genome assembly GCF_056163025.1 of Triticum urartu. NCBI lineage: Eukaryota > Viridiplantae > Streptophyta > Magnoliopsida > Poales > Poaceae > Triticum > Triticum urartu. Next base: position 3,421 of record NW_028259503.1, on the reverse strand, counting down.
TAGGAAGGGCGAGATAGAATTCGAGCACTATAGGCGGGGCGATTACCATATATAACATAAGACTTCTCCCCCAATTCTGTTTAGTCGAGCTTCTCGATCTGTCATTATTCCTCGAGAAGTAGAAAGAATAGCAATTCCCATTCCACCCAAAACTTTAGGAATTCCTTGATAGTTGGTATAAATTCGTAAGCCGGGTCGGCTGATACGCTTTAAAAAGGTTCTTGTTCTATATATTCCTTTTATAGTCTTTCTCTTTTGATGTCGCAAAGTTGAAACCAAGAAATATCTGTTACGTTCCTGATGTTTCCGAACACTTTCAATAAAACCCTCTCGTAGAAGTATTTTAACAATGTTTTCGGTAATATTTGTAGATACTACTCGAACTGTTCCTTTTTTATTCATGTCCGCATTTCTTATAGAGGTTAGTAAATCAGCAATAGTGTCCTTGCCCATAAGACTCTAATTCTAGGTTCCTCCTAATTTTTCTATAATCAACATGTTTTCTTTTTTTTTTTTTCATTTTGGATTTTAAAACATATACGTAAAACACAATCTACTAAATTAATTCTTTGGTCTCAATTTCGCCTACTAGTATTTATAATACTTCAGGAGCTAATGAAACTATTTTGGTAAAATTCAATTCTCTCAATTCCTCGGCAATCGCGCCAAAAACTCGAGTTCCTTTTGGATTGCCTTTTTGATCAATTATAACCGCAGCATTGTCATCATAGCGGATTATTATACCGTCTTCGCATTTGAACTCTTTACATGTACGTACAATTACAGCTCGAATTACTTCGGATCTTTCTAGAGGCATTTGGGGCAATGCGTCTTTGATTACAGCAACAATAACATCACCAATACGAGCATATCGCTGATTACCAGCAGCTCCTATGACTCGAATACACATCAATTTTCGAGCTCCACTATTATCTGCTACATTTAAAAGGGTCTGAGGTTGAATCATATTATTTTGATTTCAATTTGTTATTTCAATGCAAAAGGATGAAAGAAATATTGTCTTTCCAGAAAGAAAAACCGAGCATTTTTTTTTATCTTCCATACCCCTTTTAGGGTTCTATATCTCTAATCGAATAAATTGACTTCGTATGGGCATTTTACTGGCAGCTATGGAGATAGCTGCTCTAGCTACAGTTTCAGATACTCCCCCCATTTCATAAAGTATACGACCAGGTTTAACAACGGATACCCAATATTCGGGGGACCCCTTTCCCGAGCCCATACGTGTTTCCGTGGGTCTTAGTGTAACCGGTTTGTCGGGAAATATACGTACCCATATTTTTCCACCACGACGTGCATATCGTGTTATTGCTCTTCGTCCTGCTTCTATCTGTCTCGCCGTGATCCAAGCGGGTTCAAGTGCTTGAAGAGCATATCTACCAAAACAAATACGATTGCCTCGGCAGGATTTTCCTTTCATTCTTCCTCTATGTTGTTTGCGAAATCTGGTTCTTTTGGGGTTATAGTCGATGGTTCTCTTTCTTAGTTCCATCTCTACTGCAAAACTGGACATGAGAGTTTCTTCTCATCCAGCTCCTCGCGAATGGAATCAGAAAGCATGTAAATTTCTCTAATTCATAATATTCCAAAATATTACGGTACGGATAGATACACATTAATAGATAATAGAAAAAGTTCGGTTTTTTTTATATTGAATTTGTTAAAACAGAAAAATATAATATATAGTCAAAAAAGAAGATCTAGAATATATCCAGATGTGTGTGTATATTTATCTAAATTCTATATTTATAGATAATGTAATCCTTCTTAAAAAAATCCTTATTTTTACTCTTATTGAATCGCGGTAAAGTATTCTAATTCAATAAGAATTTCGCGGGCGAATATTTACTCTTTCCTGTCTTATTTGTTAATTTATAAACTTACCAAATAAGACAATTTTTTTGGTTTGTTCCGCCATCCCACCCAATGAAGTGTTAGGATTCTTTTCAATAAAATCCTATGGAATCATAGGTTCTGTCGTTCCCACTGCTTCTCCTTGAATGGTTAGGTCTGAATCCCGCAACGGAGCTTCCAAAAAATTTCTTTCCGAGTTAATTTTCTCAGTTTTATTAACCCGGGCGGCTCTTTATTATTGCTTTAAATTTGTAGTTCTTGTTTCAAGTTACAATTTTTAATTCTCTATTATTTTTATTATATTGATGCTTTATCACATTGCCTTTTATGATGTAATTCATAGACCATACATAGTGGAATCCTATATCTTATTTATTTCCTCTTCCTTCTTTCTATCATCCCTCCCTTTATCCACATCCCTTTAGTTTTGCTTCACAACCTAGAATCCCTTTTCTTTTTTAGAGAAAAAATTGCAGTTGCTACAACTATATGACACATCTACTCATTTATGTTATGATAGAGGTATTTATTCATATAGTGACTGTTTCTTAGTTAGGATCTCGACAATACGAAGCAATAGGTTGGTTATTAGTTAATTTTCTATAATTACTAAGTTTTTTTCTTAAAAAAAAGAAAAAAATAACGAGTCACACACTAAGCATAGCAATTATATTAAATGATTTATCAATTTTCATTAAATCTTATAGAAAGAGGTATAATTTCTTCTTTTGCAGGGATTTCAGGAAAAAAGTCTCTTGTCATTTTTTATTCTATCAATGGACAGAATCCGAAGACAAGATTACTTATTCTTCGTCTACGAATATCCAAATTTTTACACCTAATACTCCATAGATAGTCCGAATTGGATAGCAGCAATAATCAATTTTAGCGCGAATTGTTTGGAGGGGAAGTCTACCCTTTTTAATAGATTCGGCGCGTGCAATTTCTTTTCCTCCGAGACGACCCGCAATTTTTACTTTTACTCCCCTTATATCTGCTTTTTTAGTTAATTCAATGGCTTTTTTCATTGCCTTTCGGAATGAAACTCTATTTTTTAATTGGAAAGCTATATATTCTGCAAGAATGTTAGGCTGTCTATAAGGTTCTTTAACTTTTTCGATAGAAATATTAAATCTCTGGTTTACAGAGTTAATTTCCTTTTGTAGATCTTTCTCTAATTCTTCGATTGCTCCTTTTTTCTTTAATAAATTTGGGAATCCAATATGGATTATGACGTGGATCGTATCGATTTCTTTTTGGATTTCTATATGTGTAATTACTTCGGAACTTGAACCTGAGTCCATTTTTCTATTATGTGTAATTACTTCGGAACTTGAGTCTGATTCTATTTTTCTATTCGAGCCCTTTTTCCTATTCTTTTGTATATAGTTCTTGATACAATCCCTTATTTTTTTATCTTCCTGTAGACCTTCAGAATAATTTTTTGGTTGTGCGAACCAAAAGGAATGGTGTTTTTGGGTTGTACCAAGTCTGAAACCGAGTGGATTTATTTTTTGTCCCATATTTTTCTATTCTATATTTTTTT
>NW_028259502.1:0-33323 GCF_056163025.1 Triticum urartu | reverse complement strand
TGGGTCTAGAACCTGTAATTATTGAAATTGACTGGGCTTGAAATTGCTTTTCGTTCTCATAGTTACGAAACGGTAAGAAAGATAAAATACGAGCCTGTTTTATAGCAAGAGTAATTAATCGTTGTTGTTTCAAGGTTAATCTATTTATTCGTCTCGATAATATTTTTCCTTGTTCACTAATAAATCTATTAATTAAACTCATGTTTCTATAATCAATTCGATCTCCCGGGCCAATCCGGGGACGCCTACGAAAAGGTTGTTTAGATTTACGAAAAGGTTGCTTGAATTTACGAAAAGTTTGCTTGGATTTACGAAAGGGTTGCTTGGATTTATTAAAAGTTTGCTTGGATTTACTAAAGGGTTGCTTAGATTTAAGAAAAGGTTGTTTAGATGTATACATGATTTATTCCTTATTTAAAATTTGAAAATTTGAAAATTCACTTCTTTATTTTATTAATTTAGGATCCAGAAGAAGTAGTTTTTCTTTGATCCATATCTTATTTGATTCATATTATAGTATATGAATACCCTCTATACATATGAAATAATATCTACCGGAAATCAGATGAGTTGATTTGTATTTTGTATTCTATACTATGTTTTCTTTATATATTAAATATGAAGTTCTTACTCTTTCTGTTGTTTGGAAAGATCAAACACACGATGTTCCTATTTCTTTATTTCGTGATGAGTCGTATGCTTGCGACAATAACGACAAAATTTTTTGAATTCTAATTGTCCGGGTGTATTGTGGCGATTCTTTTGAGTACTATATCTAGAAATCCCCGTCGATTCCTCATTGGCACCTTTTCGAACACAACTGATGCATTCCAAAATAACTCTGATTCTAACATCTTTTCCCTTGGCCATGAACCTCCTTTTCTTTTTGGATTGACTTAACTTAATTCTTCTACTTATTCTTTTATTCTTCTATTTTGAATCCGAAGAAGAAGAATAAAATTCATTAGAATAATTTTTTTTTATTCTTTAATTAAGTAATAAAAAATAGAGAAATAATTAAAGAATACAATCCTTGTCGAATTAGCAAAGATTTTGGTTCGAAATCCTTTCATTTAATTAGCCAGCCCCGCCTTTTCTATGCTCTGATTTCTGAGGCCTTATTTAGCTTGGGTACCCCTTTAAATTGAATTTCTATTTTCAAAAATGGGGTTTACCAAATTTTTAATGACTCTGAGGTTCAACCCAATCCATCTTTTCTTTCTTTTTCCTTCCGATACTAAAAAAAGATTGAAAAGGATCAAATTTTGTCATATCACGAAGAAATCTATCCCTCCCATAGCAATAACTAGAATTAAAAAAAAGGGAATGACAAAGCATCTGGGAATAAACGATTAATTTCTATCAATAAACCTGCTAAAGCACCAAACCATAGAGTACTTAGCACGGGTGCTACAGAGAGATATGTTTTTATATCCCGCATTGAAAATCCTCCTTCCTTGTTGGAATACATATATGATCATAAACTCTTGCCCAAGATTGTTATGCTATATATAAAATGAACCATATCGACGAAATTTTCCTATCCCTAAAAAAGAAAAAGATGACCCCTTCTTCCTATATATTACCAAGGAAAAGTAATCCTTCTTTTATAGGCGAAATTATATTGGATTTTATATGTATATAATTCCTTAATTATATGAGACCAAAAAGAAGAAATGACACGAGGGTTCTATATATAGATAGAGAAAGAAAGAAGAAGAAAATTATGATGTGGAAAAGAAGACAGGAATTGTGTACAATGGCATTGTACAACAATTTAATTTGGAAAAGGGATGTAGCGCAGCTTGGTAGCGCGTTTGTTTTGGGTACAAAATGTCACAGGTTCAAATCCTGTCATCCCTACCTATTACTTCTTTCTTCTTTATAGGCAGTAGCGACGAGATCAATTAAAGTAAAGTGGGTATAACTTGAATTTGTGGAGACTATACGTACGTGAGATACATTAGGAATAGAAAAAGATTTTCTTTTTGAATGAATGAAAGCGCTCTTAGTTCAGTTCGGTAGAACGCGGGTCTCCAAAACCCGATGTCGTAGGTTCAAATCCTACAGAGCGTGATTCCATCTATTTTATGTCGAAGCAGAGTAAAATAACTTAACAAAATTGAATTGTAACTCCAATTTCAATTTGACCTCCTCTCTGGTCTGGAGGAGGTCAATCAAAAAAAAAAAATGACTCAATCAAAGATCCAACTGATCCCCACGCCTGTATTGCAAATACGCAGTCACGAATAATCCCGCTAAAGTAATAGGAATTAGGCCTAAGACGATTCCAAATAGAAAAACTTCAATCATTTCGATTTGTTCGAGGGGATAAAAAAAGAGGTACGATCTATCCCTAAATAGTACTCTAAATTATCCACGAATCTCAATGACCAAGAAAAGAATTCCTAATTAGTCTGGAAAAGAGTCGTAGAATGCCAGGAATCCCAAAGAAAGATTTTTCTTTTCTGAATTATAATTATTCAGTCAATTCAAATAAGGCGTATCTTGTTCAAGCCAATAAATAGAGCTGGGGTTATAGTTAAAGCAGCCAGTAGAAAACCAAAATAACTAGTTAAAGTAAGCATGAAAGAGTTAAATTCCATTTATTTTTTTTTACTACACTACATATGTTGGTAAAGCATTTACCTAAGTTATGGAAAATTCATAATTCATCAGTTATTTTAGATAATACTAAAAAACAAGATAGAGTAAGATACAGAAGTGTAAAAGAAAGTGGATTCATCAGATGATACATGAGTCCCTAATTCCGAATCAAGAGATTTGTTGTGGAATTTGTCAATTGAGTAAAGTAATAATATTAAGAACTAGATCATCTAACCCCATTGAATGAAAAAAAGAAATTCAATTTTCAGGGAAATTTTTGAATAAGAGATAAATAAACAATTGAATTTGAAAAAAAAAACTTCTTTCTATTTTGGATAATTTCTTTTTCAATAGGACCCTCTTTTTGGAGTGAACGATCGAATATTCCCCTATTCCTTCTTATTTTAACTGATTGTATTCCATATGGAATAAGAGGAGAACAAAAGCATTCCACGACCTGCCAAGGGGCTGTTAAAAAAAAAAAAAAAGAAAGCTCTTCCTTGAATTTACTTTATTTTTATTCCTTTTTCGAACTCCAACCAAAGTAGATTCGAAGACGAGTCACTTCAATTATCCTTTTAAGTTCTATTCTATCTTCTGTCTTTCCCTATTTCATCTCGTAAAGTTCCGCGCTCGCAGTTTGGTCAAGAAAGTTAGACCTAATCCAACAAACAATACAAGGATGAATTACGAATTATGAAAGGATAGATTTCACATATACTTGTCCTTGTATTGTGTCAGTATGAGAATATCCTTCCTAAATTATTTATCCAAACCTATTGATCATTAACTTAGATTTTCCCAAGATTTTGGCTGCTATTCCGAATTACTCTATTATTCCGAAGCCAATGAAAAGTAAGTAGAACCTACAAAAATGGGGTTTTCTATTGATGCCTTGAATAACATATAGCTTACCTATAGACAAAAAAAAAATAAAAAAGTAATTATGTTTCGGAACCAGGCAAAACCAGATTGCTGTGCCATAGGAAGGATAGCTATACTAATTCGGTATACTCAAAATACACCTTTGGTACAAAATTGACAATCTCACAAGGATGAAATATCAGTAATTTTCTATTTACTGGTCGATCCCATCTTTTACGGAATCAATTCCTTTTTTGAATGTACAAAAATTTTGGGAGTTCAGCATGTCTGGAAGCACGGGAGAACGTTCTTTTGCTGATATTATTACCAGTATTCGATACTGGGTTATTCATAGCATTACTATACCTTCCCTATTCATTGCGGGTTGGTTATTTGTCAGTACGGGTTTAGCTTATGACGTGTTTGGAAGTCCTAGGCCAAACGAGTATTTCACGGAAAGCCGACAAGGAATTCCGTTAATAACCGACCGTTTTGATTCTTTAGAACAACTCGATGAATTTAGTAGATCCTTTTAGGAGGCCCTCAATGACCATAGATCGAACCTATCCTATTTTTACAGTGCGATGGCTGGCTATTCACGGACTAGCTGTACCTACTGTTTTTTTCTTGGGATCAATATCAGCAATGCAGTTCATCCAACGATAAAACAAATTCCAACTATAGAACTATGACACAATCAAACCCGAATGAACAAAATGTTGAATTGAATCGTACCAGTCTATACTGGGGTTTATTACTCATTTTTGTACTTGCTGTTTTATTTTCCAATTACTTCTTCAATTGAGAGAAAGAAAGAGACTAATAAGAATTCTCTTATCCCATTTGGAAGGATACCATCCTTATAACTACCCATGACTGTTTTTGTCTCTAGCATGACCAATTGATAAAATGTGGAGGAAAGTAGGGGAAATGGCCGATACTACTGGAAGAATTCCTCTTTGGCTGATAGGTACTGTAGCTGGTATTGCTGTGATTGGTTTAGTAGGTGTTTTCTTTTATGGTTCATATTCTGGATTGGGTTCATCTCTATAGTAATCGGAGGGACCAGATTGTAAACATGAAAAAGTAGGAGCTTAGCGGGTCCTTACCCCCCTTTATCTGATTAGAGCGGAAAGGACCCGCGGAATTTTTATTTTACTCTTATAACGCGAATTGAATCTATTCGATTCACTCTTATGAAGCAACAAGAAAAAGAGATCACTCGAGGATCCAATATCTTATTCCACGAAGGAAGTATCCTGAAAATCCTTGATTTAGTTTCGAGTAATAAACTAATAAAACCTTAATCAAAACTATTCAACTAGCCTAAAAATAAAAAAACCTTCAATGGAAGAGTTTACTTTTTTTTTGCAAAATTTCTGTAAATTTGAAGTTGAACTTAATTAAACAAGCCAAGCAATTTGCTCACAATCACAAGAAATTTTTCCCCCGCCATATTTTCTTCCCCTCTGTTTGTCCACTACCTCGGCTAAACCTAAGCAAAAGAAAAAGAGGTCCAAGAGACAGACCCGAATAAAGAAGAAATAGTAATCTTTGACGAATTAGGAAGAAAAAGGATTCTTATTTTGATACAAGAAGAATCGGCACAAGAAAAAGGCTTTTTCTTGTGCCGAATAGACGATTAAGAAGACCTGCAATCCCTCCGAAAAAGAAGAAATTTTAATTTGATTGTTCTCGCCTTTGCCTTGGATTCTCTTCTTTTGCATGGGATATAAATAAGGAATTCCAGACATCTCATAAACAAAAAGCAGTCTAAACAAAAAAAGGATTTCCAAAATAGATCATAGATAATTCTAGCAATTGCCAATAAATCGAGGCTTTTTACCAACTTGATGGTAAGAAATCCCGGGACCTAGAAATTCATTTCGTACAATTGAACCTTTTCAAACTGTTTCTTTTTGAGAACCAAAAAAACTTGTGCCAAAATAACGGATGCGAAGAAGAACAAAAGGCCTTGGACACGTAATGGATCCTGAAGCACGATTTCTGCGTCCCCCTGACCAAAACCTCCCACATTAGGATTGCTTGTTAATGGTTGATCAAGCTTGATGGATTCCCCCTCTGAAACAAGAAGTTCTGGTCCGGGAGGTATAATATCAATCACTTGGCGTCCATCTGATGCATCAACTATGGATATTTCATACCCCCCCTTTTCTTTACGTAGTATTTTTCTTACTATACCTGTTGACGTAGCATTATAGACTGTATTGTTACTCTTGCTACCATCAGGATAGATCTGTCCTCTTCCTCGGTTTCCCCCTACATATATGGGATATTTTAAGAAATGAGCATCTTTCTTCGTAGCAGGATCAGGGGAAAGAATGGGAAAGACAATTTCACTATATTTCTTACCGGGAACAGGGCCTATCACAAGAATGTTTTTTTTATCGGGACGATAACTCTGAAAAGCAAGATTTCCTATCTTTTCTTTTAACTCAGGGGAAATACGATCGGGCGGCGCTAATTCGAATCCCTCGGGCAAAATAAGAACAGCACCTACATTCAACCCTCCCTTTTTTCCATTAGCAAGAACTTGTTTCAATTGCATATCATAAGGAATTCGAAGAACTGCTTCAAATACAGTATCGGGAAGCACAGCTTGGGGAACTTCAATATCGACGGGCTTGCTAGCTAAATGGCAATTGGCACATACAATTCGTCCAGTTGCTTCTCGTGGGTTTTCATAACCCTGCTGCGCAAAAATGGGATATGCATTTGAAATAGATGTCCGAGTTATTACGTATATCATGATCGATACAGAAATCGATCGAGTTATCTGTTCCTTTACCCAAGAAAAAGTATTTCTATTTTCCATGTCCAATCGCAGATCCCAGAATTTCTACAATAAATTAGATAGGTAGCTAAGCTAATCTAGTTCCCTATACACGAATCTGTTGTCATTCTACTGCAACAGTTGTACTGCAATGATGAATACCTTAAAGTAGGTATAAATAGAAAGAATTTTGCTAAAATGGAAAAGGGCTTTCTTTCTAAAAAAAGATGCTTGCTAATTTGATTAATATTAATATCGGGAGATCAAATGAATTTATGCTTCACTAATTGAATGATAAATGACTACAAGCGAAGGAGATAGACGATTTAAACAAAAAAAGACCCAAAATTTCAAACATGTATCTAGAATTACTGGAAAACTACAAACAAAAATAGTGAAAATAAGCTCGTTAGGAGCCCATCCAAAATCGTTGTAGACCCAACGAATTACTAGTTCCCAACCACGGGTGGAGTGAAATCCAACAAAAAAATCAGTAACTAAAAGAATAAAAAAAGCTTTTATTGAGTCATTTAAATTATAGAAGAATTCCTGAACCCAAGAATTCAAAATGACAAGTTCCTCTTTACCCAGAAAAAAAGAACCACTTAGAATAGCCAAACAGATTATATTTGTCGAGAAATGCAAAATGGTATGGAGATGATCCTCATTATTTATTTTGACCCATTGTATTATTTCCTTGTGTATTCCTGTAGGAGGTTTTTGTACATGTGTCTTTAGTTTCCCTTTTATCATCTCGTCCAAGAGAGAAAGTTCTTCTAATTCTATGAATCTTTCTAGAATCCTTTTCTCTTGAATATCAGTTAAGAGAGTTTCGGATTGCCTGGTATTCCACCAATTCTTAATCCAAAGTTCCAGACATTTGTTAAATGAGGAAGAGACCCCCCAAGGCAAAAGTACGATAAATACAAGATATAGTAAAGAAGGCAATGCTTTCTTTTTTTTCATTTTTGATCTGTAAATGGAGTTGTTAATGAATATGCTTCATTCGCTGACTCTATTCCATTCCCTGACTCTATATGATGATATTTCTATTTCATGATATTTCTATTTCTTTGAAGCAAAAACTCTATAGGTTTGATACCCTGTATCTATTCTTCTTTTTTGTATATTAGTTATTAGTGGAATTTCAGTGCATTGGGTTCTTTCTTAGATCTAGATGGAATGAAATAGTGAAATAGAATAAAAAAAAAGCCCTTTCGGATGAAAAAGGAAGAATAGTATGCGATATATCTAACTTGGATAAAAAAAAATTAAAAGCAAATTTCTCTTATCCTCGTTTGTTCCTTCCTTTAGATAAATACTTAAAAATCCCCTTACAATAACAAATCCAATTTAGAAGGGACTTCCTCCCTGTGTTGAGAAAACTTTTCTTCTTCCAATTCTTCTTTTCTTCATTCAACTCAGTTCAAAAAAGATACCTCAAAATACTTCAATTGGTACGCGCAAGAAATAGGCCAATTCGGCAGCTTTTTGTTCAATTTCTCGTGGAGTAAAAAATTTATCATCAGTACGAGTCAAGGGAATGATCCCCTGGCCCCGGATTTCCATATAAAGAATACGACGAGGATAAAGACCCTCTTTAACCTGAATTCTAATTGATTGGATATCCCGCATAAGGAATCGAAGGAAGACGCGACGTTTTATTCCAGGGAATCCCCAACGAAAAATGCACACTATTCCCTCTTTTCTATCGAATCGGTCATAACCACTACCTACATTCCACAAAATAGTACACCACAAGTAGGAGCTAATGAATAGGCCTGCGATTCCGTAGAAAGACATCACGACCCCCTGCGGAAAAAAAAGAATTTCTTGAGATGGAAGTATAGATATAATATTCTTACCAAGATAACTGGAAATCCCAACCGATAAGAATCCTAGTGAACCTAGAAAAAGAATACAGGCCCAGAAAAAATTACCCCTTTTTCGAGAACCTTTTAGAAGTTCTACCCATATGTGTTCTGATCGCCAATTCATATTAGATATACTAAATCCAGCAGCGGTCGATTGAAATTGAGAGAATAAGCTAAATAATTTTGACTTTACTTTTTTTGATTCTGAAATCGCCTTCAGCAACTAGTACTCCTGTGAAATAATAGGTTAGATACATTGACTTTCTATTCAAAAAATATTCGTTGATTCAATTAAAATAAATAAAATAAAACTCGCTATACCTGGCTCTGCATATTCATGCATTTATGCTCGTAGCCTATATCCGCATCCATAACCGTTTTTCATTTGTGTGTAGAAAGTGTGTGTAGAAAAAGCCACATACCCTACCATATTATATTACTTACACTAAAAAATACTAGACAATCTTATTTTTTTGCACATAAAGAAATAAAGAAGTCATTGCAATTGCCGGAAATACTAAGCCTACTAAAGGCACGAAAATAGAAGGTAAGTTTAAATCCGTCATGGAATAGGTGTCTCAATTCAAATTTACTATTTCTATCTAGTCGAAAAATATCTTAAGATTCTTATGATATAATTAAGTATATCTATTATAAGGAATATTGACTATTGTATTGTATTTTTTATTTTTAGTTTGAAAAATATTCTGTAAAAAAAATGAAAGGATAATAAGAAAATTCCAAAAAAGGAGAACTAATTAAAAAGATTTTATTTTGATTTTCCCATCCTCATGGCCTTTCTATCTTTCTAATCTAATTTGAAATTGGATTCAAAAGAAAGCGGTTAGAATTTACTTCCTGCATACATACTTCTCTAGAAGCGCATACAATAATGCGTGGTAAAGGCGGAAAAATAGTATATTCAATCAAAATCAAAGGGCAAATTATCTTACCTACTATAGATCCCCTACTACCCTCTTAGACTTTAAAAGGCGATATACCACCCAAAGAAAGGGTATGAAAATGCCGGGTGGAGTTAGCTTTTCGACGAAGACCTGTCCCGTGCAGCGAAGCCCTGTTAGTAAGACCCCCCGCAATAATGGATTATAGAAGAATATTATTCCAAATACTCCTCTGGACGCATATAGTAGCATTGCGATTCCGAATCTTTTTTATTTATGAATATGAACAGAAAAAATTCATTGTATCGTTGGGTCGGAGCGGAGGTTTGGTCCAGAAAAATTAGAAACAAAACGTCTACTCTACCGCATTGAAGTCTATAGCGCTGTATTTCCACGAAAGTATAATTCTTACCATCAGGATACGATCCTTTCTTTTGAACTAAACGTCTCTACGATGGGTCCAGGTTCTATGTCCAATCCCAAATCAAGGATTTCTCGCTCTTGATCGGAGTCATAAACTAAAAAAAAACTACCTTTTTATCCTTTTTCTCAAGGTTATAGAAAACTTCCTTATCTAGTTCTAGCATTTTGAAAAAAAAAAAATGCTTCTTTTTTTACACACAGTTCGAGTCACTTGTTGACTCACGATTACGCCTGTTAAAAGTTTCAAACGTCCTCTTTTTTGAAATTGAAAGAGAGTCCTATAAAAAGGTCTAACTTCCAAACTATGTCTTTTTTCATTCATTCTCCTTTAGTTTTTTTCTCTATCTAGAAGTGGAATAGAATAACCCGGTTGAAGGGTAATGATCATACGTCTGTAATGCATTGTATGGCCCAGAATAGGTCCTATTCTTCTACCTTTTCCAGGTAGTCGATGGCTATTCACAGCTACCACCTTAACACCAAAGAAGAGTTCGACCCAATGCTTTATTTCTGTCTTAGTGAATCCCGATTCGACATTAAAAGTATATTGATTCTTTCCCAATAAACGAAGACTTTTTTCTGTAAATACTGCGTATTTGATTCCATTATCATTATCATATGATAATACTATATTTTATTATTTTATTATTTTATTTGTATTTCTTTATTGTATTATACCTTAATATATATATTCTAGATATATAGAATAGACGAATCTCAATTTGTCAAGTCTCATGATCATATCATGATCTATTTTTATTCGGCTCAATCTTTTTTTTCTAAAAAAGATTGAGCCGAGTTTAATTGCAATCAATTAGAAGAATAAAGAAGAATTACTGCATTTCATAACTGATTTTTTTCTCTTTTTATTTCGTTTCTTTTTTATTTATACCTTCTTTATCTTTAGTTTTATCTAGTTAATCAATAGTATCTACCGGCTCGAACTCGAATTTGATCGCCTTCCATACTTCACAAGCTGCGGCTAGTTCAGGACTCCATTTGCAAGCTGCTCGGATAATTTCATTACCTTCGCGAGCAAGATCGCGCCCTTCGTTACGAGCTTGTACACAGGCTTCTAAAGCCACTCGATTAGCTGCTGCACCAGGTGCATTTCCCCAAGGATGTCCTAAAGTTCCTCCACCAAATTGTAATACAGAATCGTCCCCAAAGATTTCGGTCAGAGCTGGCATATGCCAAACATGAATACCACCTGAAGCTACCGGTATAACACCTGGCATGGATACCCAGTCCTGAGTGAAAAAGATACCGCGAGCACGATCTTTTTCAATAAAATCATCGCGCAATAAATCAACAAAACCTAAAGTCATTTCGCGTTCCCCTTCTAACTTACCTACTACTGTACCGGAGTGGATATGATCTCCCCCAGACATACGCAATGCTTTAGCTAATACACGGAAATGCATACCATGATTTTTCTGTCTATCAATAACTGCATGCATTGCACGGTGAATGTGAAGAAGTAGGCCATTGTCGCGGCAATAATGAGCCAAAGTAGTATTTGCGGTGAATCCCCCAGTTAAGTAGTCATGCATTACAATAGGAACCCCTAATTCTCTTGCAAATACAGCTCTCTTAATCATTTCTTCACATGTACCCGCAGTCGCATTCAAGTAATGCCCCTTGATTTCACCGGTTTCGGCCTGTGATTTATAAATAGCTTCGGCACAAAAGACAAAACGGTCTCTCCAGCGCATAAATGGTTGTGAGTTTACGTTTTCATCATCTTTGGTAAAATCAAGTCCACCACGTAGACACTCATAACACGCTCTACCATAATTTTTTGCGGATAATCCCAATTTTGGTTTAATAGTACATCCCAATAAAGGACGACCGTACTTGTTCAACTTATCTCTTTCAACTTGGATACCATGAGGCGGGCCTTGGAAAGTTTTTGAATAAGTAGGGGGAATTCGTAGATCCTCCAAACGTAGAGCACGTAGGGCTTTGAAACCAAATACGTTACCTACAATGGAAGTAAACATGTTAGTAACGGAACCCTCTTCAAATAGGTCTAATGGATAAGCTACATAACAGATCCATTGGTTGTCTTCCCCAGCAACAGGCTCGATGTGATAGCATCGTCCTTTGTAACGATCAAGACTGGTAAGTCCATCAGTCCAAACAGTTGTCCATGTACCAGTAGAAGATTCGGCAGCTACTGCAGCCCCTGCTTCTTCGGGCGGAACCCCAGGCTGAGGACTTACTCGGAATGCTGCCAAGATATCAGTATCCTTAGTTTCATACTCTGGGGTGTAGTAAGTCAATTTATAATCTTTAACACCAGCTTGAAATCCAACACCTGCTTTAGTTTCTGTTTGTGGTGACATAAGTCCCTCCCTATAACTCTTGAATTAAGAATTCTCACAATAACAGGGTCTACTCGATGTTAATTAGGCGTAAATGAAACTTTAGCAAAAATCTCGTAAAACAAAAAGGATATTCAATTAATATAATATCAACTCATTAAAGAAAATTGAGGGCATGCTTAGGTTAATGAATATGTTTCATTCATATATAATGCGTACACCCTGTGTATGTTCTATCCTATAGGAATTCCAATATAGGAATTCGATAGGAATTGAGTTGTTGTTATGGTAAGTTAACACGGTTCGTTATTAAACCATGGATTTGATTTACCAAATCCATAATTATTGTATACTCTTTGATAGATATAGCGCAACCCAAATTAATTCCTAATCCTTATTTTACAAGTTCTTAATAGTTCTCTTTTCTTATTTTGAATGCAAATACCTAACTAAATACTAATAAAATTCTTTGTTGACAGCAATCTATGCTTCACAGTAGTATATATTTTGTATATCGAAGTCCTAGATAGGAAAGTAGAGTAGGCACAGATCCTCCACAAAAGGCAAAATGTATATGAAAAAAAAGATTGATTGAACTTTCCAATGGACTCATTCCATGAGTAAACGATTGAATGGGATTCGCTTGGGCAACGAAATCAAGTCCTGGTCCCCTTTTCTCTCTTATTGAATTAACTAATTCATTTCCTTTTTACTTTTGGATTTTTTTTGATTTGATTTGGCATTATTCAACAATAAAAAAAGAAAAATTTCGACAAATTCCTTTTTTTTAATTATGTGATAATTATGAGAACCAATCCTACTACTTCTCCTCCCGGGGTTTCCACAATTGAAGAAAAAAGTACAGGTCGTATCGATCAAATTATTGGACCCGTGCTGGATGTCACTTTTCCCCCAGGCAAGTTACCTTATATTTATAACGCTTTGGTAGTCCAGAGTAGAGACACTGCCGATAAGCAAATTAATGTGACTTGTGAGGTACAACAATTATTAGGAAATAATCGAGTTAGAGCTGTAGCTATGAGTGCTACGGACGGGTTGATGAGAGGAATGGAAGTGATTGACACGGGAGCTCCTCTCAGTGTTCCGGTCGGTGGAGCTACTCTCGGACGAATTTTCAACGTTCTTGGGGAGCCTGTTGACAATTTGGGTCCTGTAGATAGTAGTGCAACGTTCCCTATTCATAGATCTGCGCCTGCCTTTATCGAGTTAGATACGAAATTATCCATCTTTGAAACAGGTATTAAGGTCGTCGATCTTTTAGCTCCTTATCGACGTGGAGGAAAAATAGGACTATTTGGGGGGGCTGGAGTAGGTAAAACAGTACTGATCATGGAATTAATCAATAACATTGCTAAAGCTCATGGGGGCGTATCCGTATTCGGTGGAGTAGGGGAACGGACTCGTGAAGGAAATGATCTTTATATGGAAATGAAGGAATCCGGAGTAATTAATGAAAAAAATATTGAGGAATCAAAGGTAGCTCTAGTCTATGGCCAAATGAATGAACCACCGGGAGCTCGTATGAGAGTTGGTTTAACTGCCCTAACTATGGCGGAATATTTCCGAGATGTTAATAAGCAAGACGTGCTTTTATTTATCGATAATATCTTTCGTTTTGTTCAAGCAGGATCAGAGGTATCCGCTTTATTAGGGAGAATGCCCTCCGCAGTGGGTTATCAACCTACTCTTAGTACAGAAATGGGTTCTTTGCAAGAAAGAATTGCTTCTACTAAAAAGGGATCTATAACTTCGATTCAAGCAGTTTATGTACCTGCAGACGATTTGACCGACCCTGCCCCTGCCACAACATTTGCACATTTGGATGCTACTACCGTACTTTCCAGAGGATTAGCTTCCAAGGGTATTTATCCAGCAGTAGATCCTTTAGATTCAACCTCGACTATGTTACAGCCTCGGATCGTTGGCAACGAACATTATGAAACTGCGCAAAGAGTTAAGGAAACTTTACAACGTTACAAAGAACTTCAGGACATTATCGCAATTCTTGGCTTGGATGAATTATCGGAAGAGGATCGTTTAACTGTAGCAAGAGCAAGAAAAATTGAGCGTTTCTTATCACAACCGTTCTTTGTGGCAGAAGTTTTTACTGGTTCTCCAGGAAAGTATGTTGCTCTTGCGGAAACTATTAGGGGATTTCAACTAATCCTTTCCGGAGAATTAGACGGCCTACCTGAACAGGCTTTTTATTTGGTGGGTAACATCGATGAAGCTAGCACGAAAGCTATAACCTTAGAAGAGGAGAACAAATCGAAGAAATGAAATTAAATCTTTATGTACTGACTCCTAAGCGAATTATTTGGGATTGTGAAGTGAAAGAAATCATTTTATCCACTAATAGTGGCCAAATTGGCGTATTACCAAACCACGCCCCCATTAACACAGCAGTAGATATGGGTCCTTTGAGAATACGCCTCCTCAACGACCAATGGTTAACAGCGATTCTGTGGAGCGGTTTTGCGAGAATAGTTAATAATGAGATCATCATTTTAGGAAATGATGCGGAACTGGGTAGTGATATTGATCCGGAAGAAGCTCAAAAGGCACTTGAAATAGCCGAAGCTAACTTGAGTAAAGCTGAGGGTACGAAAGATTTGGTTGAAGCGAAGCTCGCTCTCAGACGAGCTAGGATACGAATCGAGGCTGTCAATTGGATTCCCCCATCCAATTGAAGACAATCCAGTGGTTTATAGTTGATACAAAGAAAAAGGGAAGAGGGGTAGAAAAAGTTATTAGATAGCGAAGCGAAGTAAGTCCAATGCTATCTAGTAATTTTTCTACCTACTTACCTACTATTGGATTTGAACCAATGACTCCCGCCGTATGAAAGCAATACTCTAACCACTGAGTTAAGTAGGCAATTTATCACCACAAAGGAAGACCCATTACTTCGATCGATTATATATTGAATCCCTTTTCTAAGCAATACCGCTCTGTTATTGGTCTGTTATATACTAAATACTAAACTAAATACTAAACAGATACAGATCAAAGGGGTATCCTCTGGCATTAGAAAATATTCATCTTGACAAGAAATTATCTATATGTTAAGATATCTCTGATAAGGGCTATAGCTCAGTTCGGTAGAGCAACTCGTTTACACGTGCGCCAATGCTTTTCAAAGGAGCTTATTATGCAATGAACATAATCGATCTTATTGCAAAATCAATGTCTTACTTCATAGATTCGAGAGAATAGGAGAACAGTAGCCTGACAAACAGTCGGTTCAGTCCGATTCAGGTGCCAATTCAGGTGCCTAATCAAATAGAACCCTTATGGATTTGCTAGTTGATAAGGTAAATATCCAGCCCACTAAATGCTAGGCGTAATGAGGATAAGGGCCTCCAAAAAACTTCTTTTCGTTCTATGAACTTTAAGGTGTATGAAGTCTCATAGTTAACTCTTGCAGTGGAACGATAGAGACTCCATTTCACTTAGGTTGATTTAATTTAGACCGGAGGCAGACCTAAGTCAAGGTAATCCTCCTTTGAAACACTTTGGTATTGCTCCTAGATAGATCATAATACAAAAAATCAATCAGAGCACAGGGAGCCATCTCATTATCTTTCCGTAAAGAAAAACTATGGTGGACTAACTGATCTTTAAATCAGTTTATGAAAGAGCCCAATGCAAAAAAATGCATGTTGGGTCTTTGAAACAGTTCAAATCATTTCGATAATAATCCGTTTGATCTGTTTTACCGAGAAGGTCTACGGTTCGAATCCGTATAGCCCTAATATGCCCTTTTTTAGATTTTAGGATCTCTATCCTATGTTTTCTTTAGTTTAGTATAGTTTTCATTTTCTCATTAGTATTTGTTTATAGACTGGATAGGCGCCTGCGACATAGAATAGAGATAAAAGCATTACCAAAGGCTCATTCATCGAAAATCAAAATCATACAGACAGGAAAAGAAAAACGAATTTCTATCAAATCAATAGAAGAAAGGATCCTTTCCCTGATTTGAATCCCGTCCTCCTTCAAATAGGATATCTCTAGACTTCCCTATAATAACTGCAATGATTTTATCCATTTTGCGAATTCCTACTTTGTTTTAAGTATATTTATTACTTTGTTTATAGATACATTATGTAAATTGATCAACTTTAAATAGAAAAAATAAAGTAAAGAGTAAATAAGAAAACAGAATATTCTGTCTCATAGTTCTGAAATAGAGTTCTTTATTGTTATTTTATAGTATTACTTCTCATTAATTATACTGCATAGATTAGTCCTACTATCTTAATTAGGTTCTAATTTAGTAGTATTCTCATTTTTATTTAATAGTCTCTTATTATTTTATTATTAAATATTAAATAAAGGATAGAGCTATTCTTTTTTCTAGAGATTCTAGAGAAAGCGAGACAAAGTGAAACGAGAAAGTTTTCTTTATATAAGAATTAGATCTACATACACCATATCTAAATAGAATGGAAATCCAAAAGAAAGGGAGTTGGGATTCCATTGGATGAATCTTTAAAGAAGATGCAGCACAGAGGAAACAAAGGCTAAACTTAAACTAAGCGCTTTTGTTTGAACAAAAAAGATTCTTGTTTCACCGAGGAAAAGAGAGAAGTTCTGGATAAATTGACAATGCTGAATTGAATTGACTAATTTAAGTTCCGCCTATTCCACATTAATGGGAGTACATTATGTTTCTGCTTCACGAATATGATATTTTTTGGACATTTCTAATAATAGCAAGCCTTATTCCTATTTTGGCATTTTCGATTTCAGGACTTTTAGCCCCGGTTAGTGAAGGACCAGAGAAGCTTTCTAGTTATGAATCGGGTATAGAACCCATGGGAGGGGCTTGGGTACAATTCCGAATACGCTATTATATGTTTGCGCTCGTTTTTGTTGTTTTTGATGTGGAAACCGTCTTTCTATACCCTTGGGCAATGAGTTTCGACGTATTGGGTGTATCCGTTTTTATCGAAGCTTTGATTTTCGTGCTTATCTTAGTTGTTGGTTTAGTTTATGCATGGCGAAAAGGAGCCTTGGAATGGTCTTAACTGAATATTTAGACAAAAAAAAAGAAGGAAAAGATTCTATTGAGACAGTTATGAATTTGATTGAGTTTCCCTTACTTGACCAAACAAGTTCCAATTCTGTTATTTCAACTACACCAAATGATCTTTCGAATTGGTCAAGACTCTCCAGTTTATGGCCCCTTCTATACGGTACCAGTTGTTGTTTCATTGAATTTGCTTCATTAATAGGCTCACGATTCGACTTTGATCGTTATGGATTGGTACCAAGATCAAGTCCTAGGCAAGCAGACCTAATTTTAACAGCCGGTACGGTAACAATGAAAATGGCTCCCTCTTTAGTGAGATTATACGAGCAAATGCCTGAACCAAAATACGTCATTGCTATGGGAGCCTGTACTATTACAGGGGGAATGTTCAGTACGGATTCCTATAGTACTGTTCGGGGAGTTGATAAGTTAATTCCTGTGGATGTCTACTTGCCGGGCTGCCCACCTAAACCGGAGGCAGTTATAGATGCCCTAACAAAACTTCGTAAGAAGATATCGCGAGAAATAGTTGAGGATCAAACTCTATCTCAAAATAAAAATAGATGTTTTACTACCAGTCACAAGCTTTATGTTAGGCGCAGTACTCATACAGGAACTTATGAGCAAGAATTGCTCTATCAATCACCATCTACATTAGATATATCTTCTGAAACTTTTTTCAAATCCAAAAGTTCAGTACCTTCCTACAAATTAGTGAATTAGGAGAGGGGCTCTTTTGTGTAGAAAAATAAAAAGCAGGGCAATCTTTCAAACTTGCATCCGAAATGTGAAATATTTATACAAAGAGGGAGAGATGAAGACAATGCAGCAGGGTTGGTTATCTAATTGGCTAGTCAAACATGAGGTGGTTCATAGATCTTTGGGCTTTGATCACCGAGGAATAGAGACTTTACAAATAAAAGCAGGGGATTGGGATTCCATTGCTGTCATTTTATATGTATATGGTTACAATTATTTACGCTCCCAATGTGCTTATGATGTAGCACCCGGTGGATCTTTAGCTAGCGTGTATCATCTTACGAGAATACAATATGGTATAGATAATCCAGAAGAAGTCTGCATAAAAGTCTTTGCCCAAAAGGATAATCCTAGAATTCCGTCTGTCTTCTGGATTTGGAGAAGTGCCGATTTTCAAGAACGCGAATCTTATGATATGGTGGGAATCTCTTATGATAATCATCCGCGCCTTAAACGTATCCTAATGCCTGAAAGTTGGATAGGCTGGCCCTTACGTAAGGATTATATAACCCCCAATTTTTATGAAATACAAGATGCTCATTGAATGATAAGAAATTCATGCTCACTTATACAACACAACTCCAGATTTTATTCAAGTCAAGGAATATTTTTAGGTTCTTTTCCTAGATGAAACGGAATACCTATTTATAATTAATTCCTAATTATACAAAAGCATTCCAGATAGACTGAGCAAAAAAAGGGTTTCATTTGGATTCCCCTATTTTGAAAATCGCATATTAATTTCCTTCATATGAACAGAAAAATAGGATGACTCAAAGAAGTTCTCTACCAGGAACTTTGTACCGCGCACATTACTTAGCACAACTAGGAAAATAAGATAAGATAAAGATAAGCAAGACTAAAAAAATATTCGTCGGAATAGCGGAATACAAAATTAAGAAACGCAAAAAAATAAAGGGGAATCTCACCCCCTTCTTTATCATAAAGAAAAGATATATTTTAAAACTTCTTTAAAAAGAAAAAGAAGTGCCTCTATATTTATATTATAGATTTATCCACTTAGATGAATAAATATTATTAATGAATATGTATCACAATCCATCTCGAGGTATTTGGATCAATACCTATTCGGTGGATCTTTTTTTTTTTTTTCTCTGCCAGGAACCAGATTTGAACTGGTGACACGAGGATTTTCAGTCCTCTGCTCTACCAACTGAGCTATCCTGACCTTTTCTTGTGCATCATCCTAGTAGAGTATTTGTATCTATGTCAATTAAAAGGACTAAAAATTAATTAAAGTATTTCAAATTTTAAATTTGAAAATGGGGGGGGTAGTCCTATGCATTGTGCATGGTTTACTTAAATAAAACTTAAAAATAGAGTGAATAACCAAGATTTCTTGCCGATACTCTAATAAAAAAGAAATCTATTCAATGAATAGGATAAGATCCATTGAGTTCTCTTCGCATTCCTTTGTGAAAGAGTAGAATGAGAAAGCTAATGAATCTTAAACCCATTGCATTGATAAAAAGAAAAAAAAGTGCATTGATAAAAAGAAAAAAAAAAAGAGGATAAATAATAATAATATAGTATAGTTAGGGAATAAAAGAGGATTTGGGGATAGAGGGACTTGAACCCTCACAACTTATAAAGTCGACGGATTTTCCTTTTACTAGAAATTTCATTGTTGTCAGTATTGACATGTAGAATGGGACTCTCTCTTTGTCCTCGTCCGATTAATCCACTTTTTTAAAGATCTCGAAAACTTTGAATTTTAATTGAAGAATTTGATTATTCAATATTCGATTGGAGTGGATTCACAATAATGAAAAAAAAAAATTATGATATGAGTTTTTTATTTCATAATCATTATCATTTCTAATTTCATTTTTAAAAAAGATAAAGAACCTATATTATAATTAGAATATAATATGAGTTCTGTGATTAATCGTTTGCTATGTCAGTATCTATACGTGTTTATTAAATGTATAAGGTATAAAACCCCTCTTTCTCTAATTTAGAACTAGAAGGAATTCCACTAACAACACAACGTAATTAACTCGATTCGTTAGAACAGCTTCCATTGAGTCTCTGCACCTATCCTTTTCCTTTGTATTCTAGTTCGAGAACCCCTTGTTTTCTCAAAACACGGATTTGGCTCAGGATTGCCCTTTTTTAATTCCAGGGTTTCTCTGAATTTGGAAGTTACCACTTAGCAGGTTTCCATACCAAGGCTCAATACAATCAAGTCCGTAGCGTCTACCGATTTCGCCATATCCCCATTTCCCTCTTCTTTGAGACCAGGATTCCTTGTGTAATTTCATCCATCTCTTAGTTTTTTTTTTGAATCATTGAGTTCATCACTCAACGTAGTCTAGCAGTTCAGTTCGACTCTATTTGAGAGACCTCGCTTGCTTATTGCAATTCAGAATTGAATTGATTCTATCCTTGATGTATTTGCAATTCAATCCGAATCAATATATCCAAAAGTTTTTATCTCCCCCACCTCCCGTCTTACTTTTTTATAGTATTCAAAATTATACTATAACGCTTGATATTTATTCTTTTTTTCTAATCAGAATTAGCAATTTTATTTACTCTGACTCTATGTTCCCCTTAGTGAAATATTAATCCTCAAATTATTAACAAATAATAAAGTCTATAATGATCGAATGAAAATACCAATAAATTCTATAATTTTATTTTTTAATATCCTATAGTTAAGCATATCAAGCTAACTTTATCTTTAAGAAGTTTTAGTATTTTTTTATTTTTATAAGTATAACTTCAAATTTAGAACTAGTTAATAGCTAAGATTAATAACTAATATCTGAGATTTTACGGATTTCCTATACTATACCTATTTCTATTTGTTACACTATTTCCGTTATGTAAGCCCACTTAGCTCAGAGGTTAGAGCATCGCATTTGTAATGCGAGGGTCATCGGTTCAAATCCGATAGTCGGCTTTTTTTTCTCTATCGATGTTCTACGAACAAGAATCTCTTTTTTTCCGAATTAAATGGAGAATCCAGGATCTTTTATGTTTTTTACCTTACAATTTTGCTAGATACAAAACAATAAAATAAATAATATATATACAAAAAAAAAAGATTTTGATGAAATTCCATTTTTTGGGGTACTTTAGTTGATTTTACTCTGTTTATCCTGTAGTTTAATTCAGTTTTAATTTCGATGTATTCTGTAATGTAAATACAATGAAATTAATTGTGTAAAATGAAATTTCAATAAAATAAAAAAAGGAGTCTTCATGTCCCGTTATCGAGGACCTCGTTTAAAAAAAATACGCCGTCTGGGAGCTTTACCAGGACTCACTAGAAAAACACCTAAATCCGGAAGTAATCTTAAAAAAAAATTCAATTCTGGGAAAAAGGAGCAATATCGTATTCGTCTTCAAGAAAAACAGAAATTGCGTTTTCATTATGGTCTGACAGAACGACAATTACTTAGATATGTACATATCGCTGGAAAAGCAAAAAGGTCAACAGGCCAGGTTTTACTACAATTACTTGAAATGCGTTTGGATAATATCCTTTTTCGATTGGGTATGGCTTCAACCATTCCTGGGGCCCGCCAATTAGTCAACCATAGACATATTTTAGTTAATGGTCGTATAGTCAATATACCAAGTTTTCGTTGCAAACCCCGAGATATTATTACTACGAAAGATAACCAAAGATCAAAAGGTCTGGTTCAAAATTATATTGCTTCATCGGACCCGGGGAAATTGCCAAAGCATTTGGCGATTGACACGTTGGAATATAAAGGACTAGTAAATAAAATCCTAGATAGGAAGTGGGTCGGTCTCAAAATAAATGAGTTGTTAGTTGTAGAATATTACTCTCGTCAGACTTGAACTTAACGAAAAAAGGAAAGGTTCATAGAATTTTCTTCCCCTTCCCCTTTCCCCGAACTAAATCGCCCTAAGACCATTACCATTAATTTGTATTTTCCCATCAACTAGCTAAAATTGATTAACCCTAGGATTAGGATCCTTTTTTCTTTTTTCCTCTATGTGTATTTTACATACCACAGTAATTTGCTATAGAGAATTTCTAATTTCTATTAAATCAAAATAAGATAATATAAGATATTATATTATTGCTGGAAAAAATTGTTATTTGATTTGATACATTGTGATCCTTAACGTTGATGAATTAAGAAAAACGGAAAGAGAGGGATTCGAACCCTCGGTAAACAAAAGTCTACATAGCAGTTCCAATGCTACGCCTTGAACCGCTCGGCCATCTCTCCTACATAACTTATTATGGAAAATAAACTGAGTGAATAGCGAGTTTTCTTATTCCTGCAGTACAGGTACAACCGCAACCACTCGGGGGTTCCATAGTTCTATTGGAAAAATTCCTTTTGATCTAAGTGGAAGGATACAGGATTTTTTACTAGAAATTGCGCTCGCTATAAAATAAAAGTTTTAATTTGGGTTTTCCCGCAACTAAAGAAAAAGAAAATGGAAGAATTCTTCTTATTGCATAATAAAATAAAGAAACCTTAGAATTCCGTTTGCATAAGATACGCTACACCATACTATCGAAATCAAAAATAGGGTATGAGACAATTAATAACTTTGAAAACACGAAATAGTTGATAACATAAGTTGTTGTTCAGAAATAGGAAAGTGGAATGAAATCCAGTCTTAGTCAAATATTTCATATCTCTTCGTGTCCAAGCAGAAGGAAAAGGATACAATTTGAGCTGAGCGGAAAATCCATATCTCTCTTATCCATTTAAAGCATATGGATTTAGAGTAGAGCATATGGATCAATCTATTTATAATTATAAGAATCGAATGTGTTTGTTTTTATGTTATTTTGTGAAGGAATGAAAACAATTCTATATAGAATGGGTTGGGAATTATGCCTAGATCCCGTGGAAATGGAAATTTCATTGATAAGACCTCCTCAATTGTAGCCAATATTTTATTGCGAATAATTCCGACAACCTCAGGAGAAAAAAAGGCATTTACTTATTATAGAGATGGTGCGATTTGACTCTTTTTTTTGCTTTTTTTTAGCCCTACCTATACCTCAGTCTTACGAAAAAGAGAGGGGGGTTGGCATAGAGAGAACCAAATTTGTAAAGCAAACAAACCCACGCTTCGGGAAGGTGAGGCGAACTAACAATTCCTTCCGTCGTGTATCCTCGATTGATGCGGCTTCAGATACTTCAATTGTAGATTTGAGTATTGAGCGAAAGGTTACACCTACAGGATATGGTATGGTATGGATTACAGGCCAATCCTACTCTATTAGTATCCGTAGGCAGCATAGGGGAGAAAAGCACTACACCTAGAAATAGGAATCAACAAGAGAAAAACTTTGTTAGAAATTACCCCTTTCCTGATCGGTATCAGGGCTGGGAAGAATGGTTGGGATAACAAACAACCATCAGGTTTGTACTTTGGATACCCCTATAACCATCAAAGATCGTTGAAGTAGCTAATTCCTCTAAATAGGAGGCGTTGAGAACAAAGAAATTATTGGAGCTATCGTTTTCCTCTAGCATTAATAGAATTCATTGGTGTTAAGAAAAACCTCTTGTGGGAAGGTTGGCTAGAGATTTCTTGGAAAAATACCAGCCCCTTTCGGTTCATAATGAGACGGGACTAATTCTATTTTGATTCTATAGATTATTTCGCTTAGTACTATTATGTACAGAAGGGAGGAGCCGTATGAGATGAAAACCTCATGTACGGTTTTGGAACGGAGATTTTTTGAATAGAATGAACGACCGTAACGGATGTTGGCTCAATCCGAAGGAAATTATGCGGAAGCTTTGCAAAATTATTATGAAGCTACGCGACTAGAAATCGATCCCTATGATCGAAGTTATATACTCTATAACATAGGCCTTATACACACAAGCAATGGAGAGCATACAAAGGCTTTGGAATATTATTTCCGGGCACTAGAACGAAACCCCTTCTTACCGCAAGCTTTTAATAATATGGCCGTGATCTGTCATTACGTGCGACTATCTCCACTATAGAAAGAAAAAAAAAAAAGAGAGGATCAAATTTTCTAGTAAATACTAGAAAAAAAGGGCTTTCTACATAGGGATCGTAAAAACAACGATTTTTCCCTATCAGCTGTAGGAAGGAAGGACACTTCACGAGAATCAAAAAACGAAGAAAGTATGGCCTATACTACTACTCTATGGATAAAGTTTCTCAAATTGATAGAGAAAGCACCGTAAAGATCAATTAGTGAGCGACTGGGTCGATACAACTAAAAAAAACTGCTTACTTATCCCATGATATGGGGCAAAATTTAGGAATCCGCTTATGTAATAGAGCCGATCCACTAAGGGATTAAGCAGCGGTGTAGTATCAGATCCCAAAGATAGTAAGTTCTTTTTTCTTTCTTATGGAAAAAAGTCTTTTTCAAGGATTCTATAGAGATTTCATATATGAAACCGGGATAGTTACCTCTCAGAAAATTTGAACGAAGGCTCTATATCTATCTATGCTTCATTCTTCTGAAGGTGGGAAAAAAGATCAAACTGATTATTGATAAAAATTAGGGTTTGAAACTTAGGTAATTAATTTCTTCTGCTTAACCCAAGAACAAATTGGATCGATTTTTGATAAATCGAATTCAGTTAAGATAGGGGAAATTCAGATAGCAATTTCTGAGCCGTATGAGGTAGGAAACTCTCAAGTACGGTTCTAAGGGAAGGAACTTCCTATTCCGACCGAGGAGAACAGGCCATTCTACAGGGTGATTCGGAAATTGCGGAAGCTTGGTTTGATCAAGCTGCTGAATATTGGAAACAAGCTATAGCGCTTACTCCGGGAAATTATATTGAAGCACAGAACTGGTTGAAGATTACGAAGCGCTTTGAATTTGAATAAGACCATGCTCCTTCTTTTTCATAAAATGGGTGGTTTGGTTGTTGATCCATTAATCAAATAAATTAGGTCGTAAGATCGAATCAAGAATTTCATTATATCCATTTCTTATACCTTCTATTTTATATGATATTTCATAAGAATAAACCATAGGGATAGGGTCTAGAATAGAAGTAATAAAGTGAATAAAAAGAGGGGGCAATCTAAATATTGCTAATATATTAGGACCATCTTATTAATAATTCTAATGAGTTATCTTGGAATTTAGAATCAAATAAAAAACCCTATATTATGCTCAAGGAAAGTAGATATAGATAGGAGCTTATGCCCTCAAAAAAAATACACTAGTTTCTTAAATTAAAAATAAAAAAGATTTTTTTCTTACGTCGAGAAATATTTGTTTTTCAAGATAAACAATGTCCGTTAGGCACCTAATCTTTATGTCATAATAGACCCGAACACTTGCCTCGGATTGACTTCAATATATAATTGCTCCAGTGAATAACTAAAAAAAAAATAGAAGGATGGTAGATAGTAAAGAAAAGAACTAATCACAATATCTATCTTTCAAAATCTATCTTTCAAAATCTATCTTTCAAAATATATATCTTTCAAAGATTCACTAAAAAGACAGTTGGCGGGTCTCTTTGTATGTCTTGTCCGGAAAGAGGAGGACTTAATGATTATTCGTTCGCCGGAACCAGAAGTAAAAATTGTTGTGGATAGGGATCCTGTAAAAACATCTTTTGAGGAATGGGCCAGACCCGGCCATTTCTCAAGAACACTAGCTAAGGGCCCTGATACTACCACTTGGATCTGGAACCTACATGCTGATGCTCACGATTTCGATAGTCATACTGGTGATTTGGAGGAGATTTCTCGAAAAGTCTTTAGTGCTCATTTCGGGCAACTTTCCATTATCTTTCTTTGGTTGAGTGGCATGTACTTTCATGGCGCCCGTTTTTCCAATTATGAAGCATGGCTAAGTGATCCTACTCACATTGGACCCAGTGCTCAGGTAGTTTGGCCTATAGTAGGGCAAGAAATATTGAATGGTGATGTAGGCGGGGGTTTCCGAGGAATCCAAATAACCTCTGGTTTTTTTCAGCTTTGGCGAGCATCTGGAATAACTAGTGAATTACAACTCTATTGTACTGCAATTGGTGCATTGATTTTTGCAGCGTTAATGCTTTTTGCTGGTTGGTTCCATTATCACAAAGCCGCTCCCAAATTGGCCTGGTTCCAAGATGTAGAATCCATGTTGAATCACCACTTAGCGGGATTATTAGGACTTGGGTCTCTTTCTTGGGCGGGGCACCAAATTCATGTATCTTTACCAATTAACCAATTTCTTGACGCTGGGGTGGATCCTAAAGAGATACCACTTCCTCATGAATTTATCTTGAATCGGGACCTTTTGGCTCAACTTTATCCTAGTTTTGCCGAAGGAGCAACCCCTTTTTTCACTTTAAATTGGTCCAAATACGCAGAATTTCTGACTTTTCGCGGAGGACTAGATCCAGTAACCGGTGGTCCTCTGGCTGACCGATATTGCGCACCATCATTTAGCTATTGCTATTCTTTTCCTAATCGCAGGTCATATGTATAGGACCAATTGGGGTATTGGCCATGGACTTAAAGATATTTTGGAGGCTCACAAGGGCCCATTTACAGGACAAGGCCATAAGGGTCTTTATGAAATCTTAACAACGTCATGGCATGCTCAATTATCTCTTAACCTAGCTATGCTAGGCTCTACAACCATTGTTGTAGCTCATCATATGTATTCTATGCCTCCCTATCCATACCTAGCTACTGACTATGGTACACAACTTTCCTTGTTCACACACCACATGTGGATTGGCGGATTTCTAATAGTCGGTGCTGCTGCACATGCAGCAATTTTTATGGTAAGAGACTATGATCCAACTACTCGATACAACGATCTATTAGATCGCGTCCTTAGACACCGCGATGCAATCATATCCCACCTTAACTGGGTATGTATATTTCTAGGTTTTCACAGTTTTGGCTTGTACATTCATAATGATACCATGAGTGCTTTAGGCCGTCCACAAGATATGTTTTCGGATACTGCCATACAATTACAACCTATCTTTGCTCAATGGGTACAAAATATCCATGCTACTGCGCCTGGCGTAACAGCTCCTGGTGCAACAACAAGTACTAGCTTAACGTGGGGAGGCGGCGAGTTAGTAGCAGTAGGTGGCAAAGTGGCTTTGTTACCTATTCCATTAGGAACCGCAGATTTTTTAGTCCATCACATTCATGCATTTACCATACATGTGACTGTATTAATACTTTTGAAAGGTGTTTTATTTGCTCGGAGTTCCCGTTTGATACCCGATAAAGCAAATCTAGGTTTTCGCTTTCCTTGCGATGGGCCTGGCCGAGGGGGAACATGTCAAGTATCCGCCTGGGATCATGTTTTCTTAGGTTTATTCTGGATGTACAATGCAATTTCGGTAGTCATTTTCCATTTCAGTTGGAAAATGCAGTCGGATGTTTGGGGTACTATAAGTGATCAAGGGGTGGTAACTCATATTACAGGGGGAAACTTTGCACAGAGTTCCATTACGATTAATGGGTGGCTTCGAGATTTCTTGTGGGCACAGGCATCGCAAGTCATTCAGTCTTATGGTTCTTCATTATCTGCATATGGTCTTTTTTTCTTAGGTGCTCATTTTGTCTGGGCCTTCAGTTTAATGTTTTTATTCAGCGGCCGTGGTTATTGGCAAGAACTCATTGAATCTATCGTTTGGGCTCATAACAAATTAAAAGTTGCTCCTGCTACTCAGCCTAGAGCCTTGAGCATTATACAAGGACGCGCTGTAGGAGTAACCCATTACCTTCTGGGTGGAATTGCCACGACATGGGCATTCTTCTTAGCGAGAATTATTGCAGTAGGATAGTGGCTAGGAGGATTTGAAAGGCATTATGGAATTAAGATTTCCCAGGTTTAGCCAAGGCTTAGCTCAGGACCCCACTACTCGTCGTATTTGGTTTGGTATTGCTACCGCACATGATTTCGAAAGTCATGATGATATTACTGAAGAACGTCTTTATCAGAACATTTTTGCTTCTCACTTTGGGCAATTAGCAATAATCTTTCTATGGACGTCCGGAAATCTGTTTCATGTAGCTTGGCAAGGAAATTTTGAATCATGGATACAGGATCCTTTACACGTAAGACCTATTGCTCATGCGATTTGGGATCCTCATTTTGGTCAACCCGCTGTGGAAGCCTTTACTCGAGGAGGTGCTGCTGGTCCAGTGAATATTGCTTATTCTGGAGTTTATCAGTGGTGGTATACAATAGGATTACGCACCAATGAGGATCTTTATACTGGAGCTCTTTTTCTATTATTTCTTTCTACGCTGTCCTTAATAGCGGGTTGGTTACATCTACAACCCAAATGGAAACCAAGCCTTTCGTGGTTCAAAAACGCGGAATCTCGTCTCAATCATCATTTGTCAGGACTTTTCGGGGTAAGTTCTTTGGCTTGGACAGGACATTTAGTTCATGTTGCTATTCCCGCATCCAGGGGGGAGTACGTTCGATGGAATAATTTCTTAGATGTATTACCCTATCCCCAGGGGTTGGGACCCCTTTTGACGGGTCAATGGAATCTTTATGCCCAAAACCCTGATTCGAGTAATCATTTATTTGGTACCGCTCAAGGAGCGGGAACTGCCATTCTAACTCTTCTTGGGGGATTCCATCCACAAACACAAAGTTTGTGGCTGACCGATATGGCTCACCATCATTTAGCTATTGCATTTATTTTTCTCATTGCCGGTCACATGTATCGAACTAACTTCGGAATTGGGCACAGTATTAAAGATCTTTTAGAAGCGCATACTCCTCCGGGGGGTCGATTAGGGCGTGGGCATAAGGGCCTTTATGACACAATCAACAATTCGATTCATTTTCAGTTAGGTCTTGCTCTAGCTTCTTTAGGGGTTATTACTTCCTTAGTAGCTCAACATATGTACTCTTTACCTCCTTATGCATTCATAGCACAAGACTTTACTACTCAAGCTGCTTTATATACTCATCACCAATATATTGCAGGGTTCATCATGACAGGGGCTTTTGCTCATGGAGCTATTTTTTTCATTAGGGATTACAATCCGGAACAGAATGAGGATAATGTATTGGCAAGAATGTTAGACCATAAAGAAGCTATCATATCTCATTTAAGTTGGGCTAGCCTCTTTCTAGGATTCCATACCTTGGGCCTTTATGTTCATAACGACGTCATGCTTGCTTTTGGTACTCCAGAAAAGCAAATCTTGATCGAACCTATATTTGCCCAATGGATACAATCTGCTCATGGCAAGACGACATATGGGTTCGATATACTCTTATCTTCAACGAATGGCCCCGCTTTCAATGCGGGTCGAAGCCTATGGTTGCCCGGATGGTTGAATGCTGTTAATGAGAATAGTAATTCGCTTTTCTTAACAATAGGACCTGGGGATTTCTTGGTTCATCATGCTATTGCTCTAGGTTTGCATACAACTACATTGATTTTAGTAAAGGGCGCTTTAGATGCACGCGGTTCCAAATTAATGCCAGATAAAAAGGATTTTGGATATAGTTTTCCTTGTGACGGCCCAGGGCGCGGCGGTACTTGTGATATTTCTGCTTGGGACGCATTTATTTGGCAGTTTTCTGGATGTTAAATACCATTGGGTGGGTTACTTTTTATTGGCATTGGAAACATATCACATTATGGCAGGGCAACGTTTCACAATTTAATGAATCCTCCACTTATTTGATGGGATGGTTAAGAGATTACCTATGGTTAAACTCTTCACAACTTATCAATGGATATAATCCTTTTGGGATGAATAGTTTATCGGTATGGGCGTGGATGTTCTTATTTGGACATCTTGTTTGGGCTACTGGATTTATGTTCTTAATTTCCTGGCGGGGGTATTGGCAGGAATTAATTGAGACTTTAGCATGGGCTCATGAACGCACACCTTTAGCTAATTTAATTCGCTGGAGAGATAAGCCCGTGGCTCTTTCCATTGTGCAAGCAAGATTGGTTGGATTAGCTCACTTTTCCGTGGGTTATATATTCACTTATGCAGCTTTCTTGATTGCCTCAACATCAGGCAAGTTTGGTTAATTTAGTTTGTTTTTTTGTACTGTATCAGCACCTAGTTCATTACTCTTGATAGAGAGGGAGGATCTGCCTTTTTAGATTTCTTTTTCTATTTATTTTTCCATCTAGGATTAGAACCGTATACTTGGTAATAATAGCAACGACACATTATGGCAAAAAAAAGTTTGATTCAGAGGGAGAAGAAGCGGCAGAAATTAGAACAGAAATATCATTTGATTCGTCAATCTTTAAAAAAAAAGATAAGAAGCAAAGTTTCTCCCTTGAGTTTGAGTGAAAAAACGAAAATGCGAGAAAAATTGCAATCCCTACCGCGTAATAGTGCACCTACACGCCTTCATCGACGTTGTTTTTTGACCGGAAGACCTAGAGCTAACTATCGACATTTTGGGCTATCCGGACACGTACTTCGAGAAATGGTTTATGAATGTTTGTTACCGGGTGCAACAAGATCCAGTTGGTAAGGATAAAATACCCTTTCGTATTTGTATGGATTTCTGGAATTGATAATCATAGAGGAGCCCTCTTTACCATTCTGTATAAATGGACTATTCTATTTGTATAGATATTGGTAGAGGGGCGTATCCAACCCTCTTTTATCCACTAGTTACCCCTCTTTAGTTTAAGAGTATAGAGCAGTTTGGTAGCTCATAAGGCTCATAACCTTGGGGTTGCGGGTTCGATTCCCACTACCGCCTCCATACTCCTTCTTTATGATATATGCATGATATAATATATACATCATGCATTTGTATCTGGATTTTTTGATTTCCTAAAAGAGTTTTGGTCTAACAGTTTTTTCTCGGAAGAAGCAAAAAAATAAAAGAAAGAATAAAATATGAAAGAAAAGCGTCCATTGTCTAATGGATAGGACAGAGGTCTTCTAAACCTTTGGTATAGGTTCAAATCCTATTGGACGCAATCTTATTTCTATCTATTCTTTAAATAACTATACTAAACTAAAACAAAGAAAACTTTTTTGCATGATTCAAATGAAAAAGCTTTCTCAACGATTCCTATTCTACTAACAAGAGTAGACATGCAAAATTTATTTGTTACTGAAGAGAAAACCGTTCCAGCTGTTCCTGAATAGCTTCCTTCAAAAGGATTTCCGCTTGCTCGGTGAATGTCTTGCTAGAAGATATAATTTCTTGGAATTGAGGTTTAGTATCTTTTAGATGTTTACGTAACTCATCCAGAAATTTATTTACCTGTTCAATTTCTAACGAATCAAGATATCCTCTTGTTCCGGTATAAATAGTAGCTATCTGCTCTTCCACTGGGAGAGGATTTGCCTGGGATTGTTTAAGCAATTCCCTTAATCGTCGACCCCTTGCCAATTGATTCTGACTTGTTTTATCGAGAGCAGAGGCGAATTGTGCAAAGGCTTGTAACTCTGCGAATTGCGCTAGTTCCAATTTTGATTTGCCAGCTACTTGTTTCATGGCTTTAATTTGAGCCGCGGATCCTACTCTGGAAACAGAAATACCCACATTAATAGCGGGTCGAATTCCGGCATTGAATAGATCCGCAGATAAGAATATTTGTCCATCTGTAATGGAGATTACATTAGTAGGAATATAGGCGGAAACGTCTCCAGATTGAGTCTCAACTATTGGTAAAGCGGTCATACTTCCTTCGCCTAAAAGAGAATTTAATTTAGCGGCTCTTTCTAAAAGGCGTGAATGCAAATAAAAAACATCCCCTGGATAAGCCTCACGTCCGGGAGGTCTTCTTAATAGAAGGGACATTTGGCGATAAGCTTGTGCCTGTTTGGAGAGATCATCATAAATTATTAAAGTATGCCGTTCGCGGTACATAAAATACTCAGCCAGGGCTGCTCCCGTATAAGGAGCGAGGTATTGTAATGTAGCAGGTGAATCCGCCATTTCAGCTACTACAATAGTGTATTCCATGGCCCCCTCCTCATGGAAAGTAGTTACTACTTGAGCTACGGAGGATGCTCTTTGACCGATAGCTACATAAACACATATTACACCTTGCCCTTTTTGATTGAGAATTGTATCTGTGGCTACTGCTGTTTTGCCAGTCTGTCTGTCCCAATAATTAACTCTCGCTGACCGCGCCCTATAGGGATCATCGAATCGATAGCAATAAGCCCTGTTTGAAGAGGTTCGTATACGGAACGCCTGGAAATTATACTTGGAGCAGGAGATTCAATTAAGCGAGATTCGGAAGCTATAATTTCGCCTTTCCCATCAATAGGTTTAGCCAGAGCATTTACAACACGACCCAAGTAAGCCTCACTCACGGGTATCTGAGCAATTCTTCCTGTTGCTTTTACAAAACTTCCCTCTTGTATCATCAACCCATCGCCCATTAATACAATCCCAACATTTTTGGATTCCAAATTCAGAGCAATACCCCTAGTACCTTCTGCAAATTCGACTAATTCACCTGACATTATTTCACCAAGACCTATAATACGAGCAATCCCATCCCCCACTTGAACTACGCGACCTATATTCTCAATCCCTACTTTCCTATTATATTGTTCAATACGTTCGCGGA
Source organism: Triticum urartu (assembly GCF_056163025.1). Lineage (NCBI taxonomy): Eukaryota > Viridiplantae > Streptophyta > Magnoliopsida > Poales > Poaceae > Triticum > Triticum urartu. Next base: position 1,177 of record NW_028259502.1, on the reverse strand, counting down.
GAATTTTATGAATTTCGTCGACTCGAAGGGTTGCCATTAGTGTTTCTTGACTCTTTTTTCGGAAGCAAGGGGAAAAATAATGCCTAAATTCTAAACGAAAGTAGAAGTTCAAGGCCTAATTAATTTAATTATTTCTTCCATTCCAGGGACCCGAGAATGCCAATATTAGCACGAATCGTACGGAAATGTAACTCGGTATTCAAACAACTATTCAGAGTTCCTAGAGCTCCTTGTACGGCCTGTTGGAAAACCCGCTGTCGGACCTGATTCATTGCCCTTTGTTTTTCAAAATAAAGGGTTTCGTTTTTAGACTTTTCCAATTGTTCCAAACTAATAGAAGTAGCATTAATCAAATTTGCTTTTTCTCGTTCTATCTCAGAGTATCCATTCATTCGATACTCATCCGCTTCTAGTTCGACTTTCTGTAATCGAATCCGAGCTTTTTCGAGTTGCTCAATGGTCCCTCTACGCAATTCTTCTGAATTTCGAATAGTACTCAAGATCCTCTGTTTTCGATTATCTAATAAATCTTTTAATGAAAGTAGATTATTTTGTAAGTTTACAACTTTTATGATCTCTTCCCGAACCAAACATGAATCTTTCGATTCATTTGGCTCTCACGCTCCTTTTTTTTTTTCTATAGCTATTTCCATATCTTTTTTTTAAGTAATGAGCCTATCCTCTATCTTCTTTTTTATGTTTATATTTCAATATACCGAAACCTATATAAGACTAGATAAATATTAAGAGGACTCTTCCGCCTAGATAAAAATATATCATGGTCAGCAAAGTTGTTTCTTTATTTTTATTTGCCCTCTAGTTAATAATTTCAATTTCATTAAGAAAAACTAACTAAATAAATGGAAAATGAAAATTAATAGAATTCTTTTTTATTTTTTTTTCTTCAAATCCAAAAAATTTCTCTTTTTTATACATAGGTCGTCGATTCGGCATTGGTTAAAAAAGGGCAGGGTGCCCCCTTTTTTTTCTAGTAAATAGTTCAAACCATTTTATCGATATGAGTGTTCTATATCAGATAAATTTTACATTAGCTATTTCCCGTTTAAATTGGTACTAATACTAATATAGTTGTAGAAAGAGTACCTCTTTTTGCCTGGACTTCAAGCAGTTTAGCTTTAACCGTGTTAATGGTCTCACATTCTTGGTTTATAGAGAA
>NW_028259501.1:0-33324 GCF_056163025.1 Triticum urartu | reverse complement strand
AAGTAAATACGTAACTAGGAATATGGAAAATTGCATTTTTGGAATTTGCAATAATGCGATGGGCGAACGACGGGAATTGAACCCGCGCATGGTGGATTCACAATCCACTGCCTTGATCCACTTGGCTACATCCGCCCCTTATCCAGCTAAAGGATTTTTTTCTTTTTTCCATTGATCATTATTCTATTTATTCTGACCTCCGTACTTCGATCGAGATATTGGACATAGAATGCCACTCTTTAAAAAGGAAAAAAGGAGTAATCAGCTGTGACACGAAAAAAAACGAATCCTTTTGTAGCTCATCATTTATTGGCAAAGATAGAAAAGGTCAATATGAAGGAGGAGAAAGAAACAATAGTAACGTGGTCCCGGGCATCTAGCATTCTACCCACAATGGTTGGCCATACAATCGCGATTCATAATGGAAAGGAACATATACCTATTTACATAACAAATCCTATGGTAGGTCGCAAATTGGGGGAATTCGTGCCTACTCGGCATTTCACGAGTTATGAAAATGCAAGAAAGGATACTAAATCTCGTCGTTAACTGAATTCTGAATAGAAAGATTAAGAAGAAAAAAAGATTCAAAATAAAGTAAAGGTAGGCGGGAATAACCTTATTTATGACAAGTTTCAAACTAGTAAAGTATATCCCTAGGATAAAGAAGAAGAAAAGTGGGCTAAGGAAACTCGCAAGGAAAGTTCCAACCGATCGTCTACTTAAGTTCGAGAGAGTTTTCAAAGCACAAAAACGTATCCCTATGTCTGTTTTCAAAGCACAAAGAGTTCTTGACGAGATTCGCTGGCGTTACTACGAGGAAACTGTTATGATACTGAACCTCATGCCCTATCGAGCATCTTATCCCATCTTAAAGTTGGTTTATTCGGCAGCCGCAAATGCTACTCATTATAGGGATTTCGACAAAGCGAATTTATTTATTACTAAAGCCGAAGTCAGTAGGAGTACTATTATGAAGAAATTCAGACCTCGAGCTCGAGGACGTAGTTTCCCCATAAAAAAAAGCATGTGTCATATAACAATTGTACTAAATATAGTAAAGAAATCTAAATAACCTTTAGATCCATCTAAGATTTCGATTCCCAGTAAAAAAAATATAGAATAGAAAAATATGGGACAAAAAATAAATCCACTCGGTTTCAGACTTGGTACAACCCAAAAACACCATTCCTTTTGGTTCGCACAACCAAAAAATTATTCTGAAGGTCTACAGGAAGATAAAAAAATAAGGGATTGTATCAAGAACTATATACAAAAGAATAGGAAAAAGGGCTCGAATAGAAAAATAGAATCAGACTCAAGTTCCGAAGTAATTACACATAATAGAAAAATGGACTCAGGTTCAAGTTCCGAAGTAATTACACATATAGAAATCCAAAAAGAAATCGATACGATCCACGTCATAATCCATATTGGATTCCCAAATTTATTAAAGAAAAAAGGAGCAATCGAAGAATTAGAGAAAGATCTACAAAAGGAAATTAACTCTGTAAACCAGAGATTTAATATTTCTATCGAAAAAGTTAAAGAACCTTATAGACAGCCTAACATTCTTGCAGAATATATAGCTTTCCAATTAAAAAATAGAGTTTCATTCCGAAAGGCAATGAAAAAAGCCATTGAATTAACTAAAAAAGCAGATATAAGGGGAGTAAAAGTAAAAATTGCGGGTCGTCTCGGAGGAAAAGAAATTGCACGCGCCGAATCTATTAAAAAGGGTAGACTTCCCCTCCAAACAATTCGCGCTAAAATTGATTATTGCTGCTATCCAATTCGGACTATCTATGGAGTATTAGGTGTAAAAATTTGGATATTCGTAGACGAAGAATAAGTAATCTTGTCTTCGGATTCTGTCCATTGATAGAATAAAAAATGACAAGAGACTTTTTTCCTGAAATCCCTGCAAAAGAAGAAATTATACCTCTTTCTATAAGATTTAATGAAAATTGATAAATCATTTAATATAATTGCTATGCTTAGTGTGTGACTCGTTATTTTTTTCTTTTTTTTAAGAAAAAAACTTAGTAATTATAGAAAATTAACTAATAACCAACCTATTGCTTCGTATTGTCGAGATCCTAACTAAGAAACAGTCACTATATGAATAAATACCTCTATCATAACATAAATGAGTAGATGTGTCATATAGTTGTAGCAACTGCAATTTTTTCTCTAAAAAAGAAAAGGGATTCTAGGTTGTGAAGCAAAACTAAAGGGATGTGGATAAAGGGAGGGATGATAGAAAGAAGGAAGAGGAAATAAATAAGATATAGGATTCCACTATGTATGGTCTATGAATTACATCATAAAAGGCAATGTGATAAAGCATCAATATAATAAAAATAATAGAGAATTAAAAATTGTAACTTGAAACAAGAACTACAAATTTAAAGCAATAATAAAGAGCCGCCCGGGTTAATAAAACTGAGAAAATTAACTCGGAAAGAAATTTTTTGGAAGCTCCGTTGCGGGATTCAGACCTAACCATTCAAGGAGAAGCAGTGGGAACGACAGAACCTATGATTCCATAGGATTTTATTGAAAAGAATCCTAACACTTCATTGGGTGGGATGGCGGAACAAACCAAAAAAATTGTCTTATTTGGTAAGTTTATAAATTAACAAATAAGACAGGAAAGAGTAAATATTCGCCCGCGAAATTCTTATTGAATTAGAATACTTTACCGCGATTCAATAAGAGTAAAAATAAGGATTTTTTTAAGAAGGATTACATTATCTATAAATATAGAATTTAGATAAATATACACACACATCTGGATATATTCTAGATCTTCTTTTTTGACTATATATTATATTTTTCTGTTTTAACAAATTCAATATAAAAAAAACCGAACTTTTTCTATTATCTATTAATGTGTATCTATCCGTACCGTAATATTTTGGAATATTATGAATTAGAGAAATTTACATGCTTTCTGATTCCATTCGCGAGGAGCTGGATGAGAAGAAACTCTCATGTCCAGTTTTGCAGTAGAGATGGAACTAAGAAAGAGAACCATCGACTATAACCCCAAAAGAACCAGATTTCGCAAACAACATAGAGGAAGAATGAAAGGAAAATCCTGCCGAGGCAATCGTATTTGTTTTGGTAGATATGCTCTTCAAGCACTTGAACCCGCTTGGATCACGGCGAGACAGATAGAAGCAGGACGAAGAGCAATAACACGATATGCACGTCGTGGTGGAAAAATATGGGTACGTATATTTCCCGACAAACCGGTTACACTAAGACCCACGGAAACACGTATGGGCTCGGGAAAGGGGTCCCCCGAATATTGGGTATCCGTTGTTAAACCTGGTCGTATACTTTATGAAATGGGGGGAGTATCTGAAACTGTAGCTAGAGCAGCTATCTCCATAGCTGCCAGTAAAATGCCCATACGAAGTCAATTTATTCGATTAGAGATATAGAACCCTAAAAGGGGTATGGAAGATAAAAAAAAATGCTCGGTTTTTCTTTCTGGAAAGACAATATTTCTTTCATCCTTTTGCATTGAAATAACAAATTGAAATCAAAATAATATGATTCAACCTCAGACCCTTTTAAATGTAGCAGATAATAGTGGAGCTCGAAAATTGATGTGTATTCGAGTCATAGGAGCTGCTGGTAATCAGCGATATGCTCGTATTGGTGATGTTATTGTTGCTGTAATCAAAGACGCATTGCCCCAAATGCCTCTAGAAAGATCCGAAGTAATTCGAGCTGTAATTGTACGTACATGTAAAGAGTTCAAATGCGAAGACGGTATAATAATCCGCTATGATGACAATGCTGCGGTTATAATTGATCAAAAAGGCAATCCAAAAGGAACTCGAGTTTTTGGCGCGATTGCCGAGGAATTGAGAGAATTGAATTTTACCAAAATAGTTTCATTAGCTCCTGAAGTATTATAAATACTAGTAGGCGAAATTGAGACCAAAGAATTAATTTAGTAGATTGTGTTTTACGTATATGTTTTAAAATCCAAAATGAAAAAAAAAAAAAGAAAACATGTTGATTATAGAAAAATTAGGAGGAACCTAGAATTAGAGTCTTATGGGCAAGGACACTATTGCTGATTTACTAACCTCTATAAGAAATGCGGACATGAATAAAAAAGGAACAGTTCGAGTAGTATCTACAAATATTACCGAAAACATTGTTAAAATACTTCTACGAGAGGGTTTTATTGAAAGTGTTCGGAAACATCAGGAACGTAACAGATATTTCTTGGTTTCAACTTTGCGACATCAAAAGAGAAAGACTATAAAAGGAATATATAGAACAAGAACCTTTTTAAAGCGTATCAGCCGACCCGGCTTACGAATTTATACCAACTATCAAGGAATTCCTAAAGTTTTGGGTGGAATGGGAATTGCTATTCTTTCTACTTCTCGAGGAATAATGACAGATCGAGAAGCTCGACTAAACAGAATTGGGGGAGAAGTCTTATGTTATATATGGTAATCGCCCCGCCTATAGTGCTCGAATTCTATCTCGCCCTTCCTATTTTTAAAATAAAAATAGAAAAATAGGAGAAAAAAAATATGACAGAAAAAAAAAATAGGAGAGAAAAAAAAAACCCGAGAGAAGCAAAAGTAACTTTCGAAGGTTTAGTTACGGAAGCCCTACCCAATGGAATGTTCCGCGTTCGGCTAGAGAATGACACCATCATCCTAGGCTATATTTCAGGAAAGATACGGTCTAGTTCTATACGAATACTGATGGGGGATAGGGTCAAAATTGAAGTAAGTCGTTATGATTCAAGCAAGGGACGTATAATTTATAGACTTCCCCATAAGGATTCGAAGCGTATCGAAGACTCGAAGGATAGCGAAGATTTGAAGGATAGCGAAGATTTGAAGGATACCAAAGATTCAAAGGATTAGGTTTTTCTTTTTTTTTCTAGGGTAATAAATTCTAAGTTCTAAAATTCAAGCGAAGAGACTTATTTTTTCCAAAAGATTAGATTCATAGTTTAAAAAAGGATACGGAAATATGAAAATAAGAGCTTCCGTTCGTAAAATTTGTACAAAATGTCGACTGATTCGTAGGCGTGGACGAATTAGAGTCATTTGCTCTAATCCGAAGCATAAACAAAGACAGGGGTAATCTTTCGAAAAAGAACTTTACTTTCTAAAAAGTAAAAAAAAGTACCCGCGGAAATGTTCCAATTCCAAATAAAATAATTTCATTTAAAATAATTAAAGTAAAGGGTTTATTTTACCCTGAAACGGATATCTTTGTATCTTTTTTTCTTTTTTTTATTTCTAACTCATATTTATGAGATAATAAAATATGGCAAAAGCTATACCAAAAATTGGTTCACGTAAGAAAGTGCGTATTGGTTTACGTAGGAATGCACGTTTTAGTTTACGGAAGAGTGCACGTAGAATAACAAAAGGGGTTATTCATGTTCAAGCTAGTTTCAACAATACCATTATAACTGTTACAGACCCACAAGGTCGGGTGGTTTTTTGGTCCTCGGCCGGTACTTGTGGATTCAAAAGCTCAAGAAAAGCATCACCCTATGCTGGTCAAAGAACAGCAGTAGATGCTATTCGTACAGTAGGTTTGCAACGAGCAGAAGTTATGGTAAAGGGCGCTGGTAGTGGAAGAGATGCCGCATTACGAGCCATTGCTAAAAGTGGTGTGCGATTAAGTTGTATACGCGATGTAACACCTATGCCGCATAATGGATGTCGACCGCCTAAAAAAAGACGTCTGTAAAAGAATTAACCCGCTTTCAACTTTCATTTCAAGAGAAATAAACGATTCAATGATAAAATAATAATACTAGTCTATTATGGTTCGAGAGGAGGTAGCAGGATCCACTCAAACACTACAGTGGAAGTGTGTTGAATCAAGAGTAGATAGTAAGCGCCTTTATTATGGTCGTTTCATTCTGTCCCCGCTTAGAAAAGGTCAAGCGGACACCGTCGGTATTGCCTTGCGAAGAGCTTTACTTGGAGAAATAGAAGGAACATGTATCACACGTGCAAAATTTGGGAGCGTGCCGCACGAGTATTCTACAATAGCAGGTATTGAAGAATCCGTACAAGAAATTTTACTAAATTTGAAAGAAATTGTATTGAGAAGTAATCTCTATGGAGTTAGAGACGCATCCATTTGCGTCAAAGGTCCTAGATACATAACTGCTCAAGATATCATCTTACCGCCTTCCGTAGAAATCGTTGATACGGCACAACCTATAGCTAACTTGACAGAGCCCATTGATTTCTGTATTGATTTACAGATCAAGAGAGATCGTGGATATCAGACAGAACTCAGAAAGAACTATCAAGATGGAAGTTATCCTATAGATGCTGTATCCATGCCTGTTCGAAATGTGAATTATAGTATTTTTTCTTGTGGGAATGGAAATGAAAAACACGAGATACTTTTTCTAGAAATATGGACTAATGGAAGTTTAACCCCTAAGGAAGCACTTTATGAGGCTTCTCGTAATTTGATTGATTTATTTCTTCCTTTTCTACACGCGGAGGAAGAGGGCGCTAGTTTCGAAGAAAATAAAAACAGGTTTACTCCACCCCTTTTTACTTTTCAAAAAAGATTAACTAATCTAAAGAAAAACAAAAAAGGAATTCCATTGAATTGTATTTTTATTGATCAATTAGAATTGACTTCTAGAACGTATAATTGTCTAAAAAGGGCCAATATACATACACTATTGGACCTTTTGAGTAAGACTGAAGAAGATCTTCTGAGAATTGACAGTTTTCGTATGGAAGATAGAAAACATATATGGGACACTCTAGAGAAGCATCTCCCAATTGATTTACTTAAGAATAAACTCTCGTTTTAAATCCATTGCAATTTTTTTTCTTCTTCTTTTTCGAGTTAGAATAAAAAGAAAACAATTTAGCATCTTTGGTACAATCTATATTTTCGCGAAATGGATCATAATAAAATGGATTTTAGGTATCTAGGGAAGATTCACTTGGAAGTAACTATTTCCTAGATACCTATGGTACTTCACGGTTGAATGAATCAAAAAATATCTAAAAAAGACCTAAAGTTAATGATTTATCAATGGGTAATGTTGCTCCAATACCTAACCAAAGAGCTACTACAGTACCGATTAAAAAAACGGTCGTAGCTACTGGGCGGCGAAATGGATTTTGGAATTTATTGACATTCTCTAGAAAAGGTACTGTCAATAAGCCTGTTGGCACAGAAACCATTAAAAGAACGCCCAATAACTTATTGGGTACCGTACGGAGTATTTGAAACACGGGAAAGAAGTACCACTCGGGTAATATTTCCAGAGGAGTTGCAAACGGATCTGCCGGTTCACCAATCATTGATGGCTCGAGAACCGCTAAACCTACATTACATGCAATAGTACCTAGAATTACTACTGGAAAAATATATAAAAGATCGTTGGGCCATGCGGGTTCCCCGTAATAATTATGTCCCATCCCTTTAGCTAATTTAGCTCTTAATACAGGATCATTTAAGTCTGGTTTCTTTGTTATTGGGATAGGTGAACTCTTTAGGATCCATCCCCCAAAGGAACCGGACATGAGAATTTATCATCATCCGGCTCGAGCAAGAGTGAAAGAAATAAGACCGCGGAAGATCCTTAATAGAATTAAGGTTTATAATGACTCAATGACTCTAGGCAAGAAAAGCTTTATCAGATTCTCTTTTCCGAAGTTGCACCTACAACTACTCATTGAAAATAATCCTATTCTTATGGGTAAATGCTCAATATCCAAGTGGGCTTACAAATTTGATCATGATCAATTGCTTTGTGGATTGTCTCATGTCTCTTGATTAGTTGGTATTTATCCCCTCAATATCGCAAGTTTCTTACCTCCAAACAAAATATTTACTTGTTACTAATAAAAAATCAAAAAGTTTAGCCTACATTCTTCCTTAGATCCCTTCTTTTACTCCGATAGTATTGCGGATCACAATCGATGCAAAGAAAATGAATGCATTTCCATACTATAATAAAAAGGTAAGTGTAATAAATAGAGAACTGGATCATGTCACATGACTTATTCCATTTCTACTCTATGGGATCTTACGGAGCCTGTTCATGGATGACATGGTTGCGGTATGATCATAGAAGATATTCTCCTCAAGTGAACCAGCCTATCCTTCCTAGGTAGGGGACTTACATGTTGATTGGATGCGGAGACACCTTTGGTTGTGAATTCTAATGTGGCAGATCCAATTCTTTATCTGCATGGCCAAATCAATAATTCAAGTCACACACTCCCATAATCCGCCTTTTTTCTTTCGTAAAATTAACTTCAACTATTTGTATTGTATAAAAATACTTTGGAGTTGAAGAGAAGTATCCAAATGACATGTGTTATTTTACAATAACCCATGCTTGTAGCAATGAAATACCAAAACCTACCCGATATGATATATGATAATTATAATTCTCTATGATATGCCTTCCCTATAAAGGACCCGAAATACCTTGCTTACGTATCATTGGAAAGTGCATTAACATAAATACGGCAGTAAGCAGAGGCAGTACAAAGGTATGTAAACTATAAAAACGAGTCAAAGTGGATTGGCCCACACTAGCACTTCCGCGTAATAACTCCACTAAAGGCGATCCTATTACCGGAATGGCGTCAGGTACACCTGTCACAATTTTGACTGCCCAATAGCCAATTTGATCCCAAGGCAAAGAATAACCAGTTACACCAAATGATGCAGTCAAAACAGCCAAAACCACACCTGTGACCCAAGTTAATTCGCGGGGTTTTTTAAATCCCCCTGTGAGATACACACGAAATACATGCAGGATCATCATTAAAACCATCATACTTGCTGACCATCGATGAACTGATCGGATTAACCAACCAAAGTTGGCCTCGGTCATTATGTATTGAACCGAGGAAAAAGCCTCTGTAACGGTTGGTCGGTAGTAAAAAGTCATAGCAAAACCGGTAGCGACTTGTACTAGAAAACAAGTAAGTGTAATTCCCCCTAAACAATAAAATATGTTGACATGGGGAGGAACATATTTACTAGTTATATCATCTGCAATTGCCTGAATCTCAAGACGTTCCTCAAACCAATCATATACTTTATTGAGATAGGTAACTAACCCGAGTCCCCCTCTAAGAGCCGTATATGAAAATTTCATCTCGTACGGCTCAAGCAGAAACACAAAAATTTTCAACGAATATTAGAAAAAAGGTTCAAAACTTCATCAGCCACTGAATTGGGTCGATTTGCCTTGAAGATATCAAATAAGAAAAATCCGGAATATCTTCTTTGTGATGATAATGCCAAAAAATCTCAAGTTGGCGCGTCTTTCTTTCTTCCTTTCCCTTATGTTGGTCATTAGAGGCTTCTTGACTTTTCTCTTCCCTATAAAGGATTTGTTTTTTTATGCGTAATATAGAAATTATCTTGTTGAGATCCTATGAATCAGTTCAATTAAAACCTTAGATTCATACTAGAGCCACGATGATTTAGTCTCAAGCTAAACAAAAGGCAAGGGTTCTTCGAATAAGAACCGCTTGATAATCATTTATTGAATCAGTGTAATGACTCGACAAAATCGAGAGAAAAAAAGTTGTCTTTTGGGCAAACAAAATTGGAAGGAAGAAAATTTCTTTTTTATTTTTATTTAAGAACTACTTGAATTTTTCAGTCTGGTTGCGAGGTCTTAATAGTGAGTATGAATCATAGTTCCATTTTTTTTTGATCCACTCTATCTATTTCGTGTTCCAGATACTAGAATAAATAATATCTGACGAATTAGAATCATCTTGATAGAGATAACAGGCCCTTTCTATGTATTATCAATAGGATCAATTCTAACAAGTCACACACTCATATTCCAGAGATACCGAAACAAAAAAATTCCGCGGTCGAACTACCATAATATCTAGAAATGTAGATCTTAAACTAGAAAGGCTTTTTTGGATGGAAAAACTCTGACTTCCTAGTTTTAGTTAGTAGAAACCTAATTGGTTAAAATTCCGTCCAGTAAAACGGAAGAATTATAAATTTCTAAAATGATAGATAGGAATATAGCGAATAAAGCCATTGCGATCCCCATAAAAGGAGTAGTCCCCCAACCCGGGGCGACTTTCCCATATTCCGAATTCAAGGGTTTCAGTAAACTACCTGCACCAGTTCGTTTTGGCCTAGGTTTAGAACTATCTTCAACGGTTTGTGTAGCCATAAATTCTATTTAATCATTGGTGTTGACTTTGTATACTATTCCGTTGTAGTTGTAAATACACGATCTTTTCGTAGATCCATTGTAATCTTGAAATTCTATAAAAATGGAAACAGCAACTTTAGTCGCCATCTCCATATCTGGTTTACTTGTAAGCTTTACTGGGTATGCCTTATATACCGCGTTTGGGCAACCCTCTCAACAATTAAGAGATCCATTCGAAGAACACGGAGACTAATTTAAGTAAGAAGTCTCCCAGATAGGGGGACTTCTTACTTAAATGAAATTATTTTATTCTTTTAGTTGGAGTTGGTGGAACCTTAGGTGGTTCTCGGAAGAAGATAGCGAAAAAAATTATCCCTAAAGTCGAAACTAAAAGGAACGTATAAACCAATGCTTCCATAGATTCGATCCTGGTTTATTTACAATTATAACTTCCACACCTATTCATTTGTCATTTGGGATAATTTCCCATATAAAGAAAGAAAAAGAGTCAAAGAAAGGATGGGAGATGTTTCCCATGTCAAATCAAAAAAGAGAGGTGAAAGATACTATAACAATGTGTATCAAACTGCCTGTTTCCTTGTAGTTGGATCTCCCACTTTTTGGAATGTTCCAAATTCCACTTGAGCATCCAAATCTGGATCAATACCAGCAAAAACATCTCGGAACAATGTTCTAGCGCCATGCCAAATGTGTCCGAAAAAGAAGAGCAAAGCAAAGGTAGCATGACCAAAAGTGAACCAACCCCTTGGACTGCTGCGAAAAACACCATCAGATTTCAAAGTAGCCCGGTCTAATTCAAAAATTTCCCCTAATTGAGAACGCCTCGCATATTTTTTTACAGTAGCAGGATCAGAATAACTTACTCCATTAAGTTCGCCACCATAGAACTCCACCGTTACACCTACTTGTTCAACACTATATTTGGATTCTGCTCTTCTAAAAGGAACGTCTGCTCTAACAATTCCCTCCTCATCTACCAAAACAACCGGAAATGTTTCAAAAAAAGTAGGCATACGGCGTACAAAAAGCTCACGTCCTTCTTTATCTCTAAAGACGGGATGTCCTAACCATCCAACAGCTATTCCATCCCCATTGTCCATTGAGCCTGCTCTGAATAATCCCCCTTTTGCCGGATTATTACCAATATAATCATAAAAGGCTAATTTTTCGGGAATTTTAGACCAAGCTTCTGATAAACTAAGATTTTCGGCTAAACCATTGCTAACTCTTCGATATATTTCTTGCTGAAAGTATCCCTGATCCCACTGATAACGAGTAGGCCCAAATAATTCGATTGGGGTCGTTGCTGACCCATACCACATAGTTCCAGCAACTACGAAAGCTGCAAAAAAAACAGCAGCGATACTACTGGAAAGTACAGTTTCAATATTGCCCATACGTAATCCTTTATATAGACGTTGAGGCGGACGGACACTAAGATGGAATAAGCCCGCTAATATACCCAATGTACCCGCAGCAATATGATGAGAAGCTATTCCCCCCGGAACAAAAGGATCAAAACCTTCTGCACCCCACGCTGGATTTACAGCTTGTACTTTTCCAGTTAGTCCATAAGGATCGGATACCCATATCCCAGGACCATACAAACCCGTTACATGAAATGCCCCAAAGCCAAAGCAAGCCACCCCTGCAAGAAATAAATGAATTCCAAAGATCTTGGGCAAATCCAAAGAGGGTTTTCCCGTCCGCTCATCAGAGAATATTTCTAGGTCCCAATATACCCAATGCCAGATCGCTGCCAAGAAACACAAGCCAGAAAACACAATATGCGTACCTGCCACACCTTCATAACTCCAAATACCCGGATTTGTTACAGTTCCTCCTGAAATACTCCAACCACCCCACGAATCCGTTATTCCTAAACGAGTCATGAAGGGAATTACGAACATACCTTGTCTCCACATTGGATCCAGAACAGGATCAGAGGGATCAAAAACTGCTAATTCGTATAAAGCCATTGAGCCAGCCCAACCAGAAACTAGAGCTGTGTGCATTATATGCACCGCAAGCAATCGACCCGGATCATTCAATACGACAGTATGAACACGATACCAAGGCAAACCCATGGAAATACCCCTTTAGCAAAGAAAAATAGACACGATGTCGCTTTATTTTATCGCATTGAAAAAGACTATCCATATCCTATGTACCTAACCCTTCTAGGGGATTCTGTGTCAGAAAGCGCGAATATTTATTTCATTCCATTAAAAATAAGAAGCCAATTCTGTTCATAAGAAGAAAGAGAAGCAGATCTATTCTATACTCGATAAGTGCCAATATGCAATGGGTAACTTGGCCAATTTGGAAAAAACGAAGAATAGATCGCTACCCCTCTTTGTTTAGCATTCAAATCACCCATTCCCTTTTCTTTATTCAATCTGTCTTACATTCCTTATATGTATAACCTTTCAATCTACGTATTAATAGAATCTATAATATTCATATAGAATAAGAATAAAAATTAAGACAATAAACTGCGGATTCTTTCTTTCTGTTCCATTCTTACGTTTCCATATTAAAGTGTGGTTTTCTTACTTAAATTTAATAATATTAATCTAATATGCCCATTGGTGTTCCAAAAGTACCTTACCGGATTCCTGGAGATGAAGAAGCGACTTGGGTTGACTTATACAATGTTATGTATCGAGAAAGGACACTTTTTTTAGGTCAAGAGATTCGTTGCGAGATCACGAATCATATTACAGGTCTCATGGTATATCTGAGTATAGAAGATGGAATTAGTGATATTTTTTTGTTTATAAACTCCCCAGGCGGGTGGCTAATCTCAGGAATGGCTATTTTTGATACGATGCAAACGGTGACACCAGATATATATACAATATGCCTCGGAATAGCCGCCTCCATGGCGTCCTTCATTCTGCTTGGAGGAGAACCCACCAAGCGTATAGCATTCCCTCACGCGAGGATTATGCTTCACCAACCTGCTAGTGCTTATTATCGGGCAAGGACACCAGAATTTTTACTAGAAGTAGAAGAGTTACACAAAGTTCGCGAAATGATCACAAGGGTTTATGCAGTAAGAACAGGCAAGCCTTTTTGGGTTGTATCCGAAGACATGGAAAGGGATGTTTTTATGTCAGCAGACGAAGCCAAAGCTTATGGACTTGTCGATATTGTAGGGGATGAAATGATTGACAAGCACTGCGATACTGATCCAGTGTGGTTTCCAGAAATGTTTAAGGATTGGTAGTGTCCGGATTTCTTGTAAAGTTATTTCACAGCTAAATTCGTGTTTTCCTCGATTTAATAGAAAATAGAAAGACTTCATGATGAGCAATCATCAGGTTAAGATGGATCTAAACCAATCCATTTTTTTCTATATACATACAACATGCCGACGGTTAAACAACTTATTAGAAACGCAAGACAGCCAATACGAAATGCTCGAAAAACGGCCGCGCTTAAAGGATGCCCTCAGCGTCGAGGAACATGTGCTAGGGTGTATGTGCGACTCGTTCAGATCATGACTTCAAACAAATATAAAAAAAATTGAAGTATCCATGATTAGTACCAATGAATAGGATATAGCTTCTCTATCCTAGATTTCTATGGTATATGGAATTTATGGTTTCCTTTGGTGCAAATCCAATTATCTAAATTGGAAATAAGAAGCAATTCTCCCATTGGTAGCAAATGGTTATCCATTAAGCGGAGGAAATAGTAATAAAAAGAAAAAGGCTTATGCTCCTTTATCTTAAAAGAACGGACTAACAGGGTCAGCTACTTAGCCAACTTTCATAATTAAATACCGTCACTGTATGGATAACTCTTATTGTGAAAAGAGCTATTTACTCTATAATGGATAGGTAGAGCCAAAGAATGTGGACTATACAAGTTCGCAATACCTTTTGATGAAAGAAAGGGCTCCGGTGTATAGAGAGGGCCTCACCGTTTAAAAGGGAACCATAGAAACGATGGAACCCACTATTTTTTTTAGTATTATTAGAATGAATTTGTTATTTCGTATAGAAATAACTGAACGGAGTGGAATAAAAAATCGTGGTTGGGAAGGTTACTATAGCAAAAGCCATTGGAATTAATATTTTATATATCGGAATAATTAGTTTTGTTATTAATGAGAAAAAGGGTGGCTAAAAGAAGAGAAATCATTAGTTATTCATTAAGGTTAATTTGATTCAATGACCAGAGTTCCGCGAGGATATATAGCCCGGAGACGACGAACAAAAATGCGTTCATTTGCCTCAAACTTTAGAGGGGCTCATTTAAGACTTAATCGAATGATTACCCAACAGGTAAAAAGAGCTTTTGTTTCCTCTCATCGAGATAGAGGTAGGCAAAAGAGGGATTTTCGTCGTTTGTGGATCACTCGGATAAACGCAGCAACGCGGGTATATAAAGTATTCGATAGTTATAGTAAATTAATACACAACCTGTACAAGAAGAAATTGATTCTTAATCGTAAAATGCTTGCACAAGTAGCTGTATCAAATCCAAATAATCTTTACACGATTTCCAATAAAATAAAGATCATCAATTAAAGGTATAAATAAAGTAATATACTGGAATAATAAAAGATGAATTCCCGGAGAGGGAACTCCGGGAAGATACAATAAATTAAGATTAAGTGGTAGGAATCAACGAGCTGGATTACTTTCTTTATAATATATATAGGTCTGGCCCTTTCGAATTCGAATAAAACATCAACAATCGGAACTTAAGTTCCGGTTGTTGTTTCTTAAATTTTGGTTGTTGTTTCTTAAGTTTCGATTGGAATTGTACTTTTGCGTTAATTGAGGAATATGTCTATTTTTTCTGGGTCTAGAACCTGTAATTATTGAAATTGACTGGGCTTGAAATTGCTTTTCGTTCTCATAGTTACGAAACGGTAAGAAAGATAAAATACGAGCCTGTTTTATAGCAAGAGTAATTAATCGTTGTTGTTTCAAGGTTAATCTATTTATTCGTCTCGATAATATTTTTCCTTGTTCACTAATAAATCTATTAATTAAACTCATGTTTCTATAATCAATTCGATCTCCCGGGCCAATCCGGGGACGCCTACGAAAAGGTTGTTTAGATTTACGAAAAGGTTGCTTGAATTTACGAAAAGTTTGCTTGGATTTACGAAAGGGTTGCTTGGATTTATTAAAAGTTTGCTTGGATTTACTAAAGGGTTGCTTAGATTTAAGAAAAGGTTGTTTAGATGTATACATGATTTATTCCTTATTTAAAATTTGAAAATTTGAAAATTCACTTCTTTATTTTATTAATTTAGGATCCAGAAGAAGTAGTTTTTCTTTGATCCATATCTTATTTGATTCATATTATAGTATATGAATACCCTCTATACATATGAAATAATATCTACCGGAAATCAGATGAGTTGATTTGTATTTTGTATTCTATACTATGTTTTCTTTATATATTAAATATGAAGTTCTTACTCTTTCTGTTGTTTGGAAAGATCAAACACACGATGTTCCTATTTCTTTATTTCGTGATGAGTCGTATGCTTGCGACAATAACGACAAAATTTTTTGAATTCTAATTGTCCGGGTGTATTGTGGCGATTCTTTTGAGTACTATATCTAGAAATCCCCGTCGATTCCTCATTGGCACCTTTTCGAACACAACTGATGCATTCCAAAATAACTCTGATTCTAACATCTTTTCCCTTGGCCATGAACCTCCTTTTCTTTTTGGATTGACTTAACTTAATTCTTCTACTTATTCTTTTATTCTTCTATTTTGAATCCGAAGAAGAAGAATAAAATTCATTAGAATAATTTTTTTTTATTCTTTAATTAAGTAATAAAAAATAGAGAAATAATTAAAGAATACAATCCTTGTCGAATTAGCAAAGATTTTGGTTCGAAATCCTTTCATTTAATTAGCCAGCCCCGCCTTTTCTATGCTCTGATTTCTGAGGCCTTATTTAGCTTGGGTACCCCTTTAAATTGAATTTCTATTTTCAAAAATGGGGTTTACCAAATTTTTAATGACTCTGAGGTTCAACCCAATCCATCTTTTCTTTCTTTTTCCTTCCGATACTAAAAAAAGATTGAAAAGGATCAAATTTTGTCATATCACGAAGAAATCTATCCCTCCCATAGCAATAACTAGAATTAAAAAAAAGGGAATGACAAAGCATCTGGGAATAAACGATTAATTTCTATCAATAAACCTGCTAAAGCACCAAACCATAGAGTACTTAGCACGGGTGCTACAGAGAGATATGTTTTTATATCCCGCATTGAAAATCCTCCTTCCTTGTTGGAATACATATATGATCATAAACTCTTGCCCAAGATTGTTATGCTATATATAAAATGAACCATATCGACGAAATTTTCCTATCCCTAAAAAAGAAAAAGATGACCCCTTCTTCCTATATATTACCAAGGAAAAGTAATCCTTCTTTTATAGGCGAAATTATATTGGATTTTATATGTATATAATTCCTTAATTATATGAGACCAAAAAGAAGAAATGACACGAGGGTTCTATATATAGATAGAGAAAGAAAGAAGAAGAAAATTATGATGTGGAAAAGAAGACAGGAATTGTGTACAATGGCATTGTACAACAATTTAATTTGGAAAAGGGATGTAGCGCAGCTTGGTAGCGCGTTTGTTTTGGGTACAAAATGTCACAGGTTCAAATCCTGTCATCCCATACCTATTACTTCTTTCTTCTTTATAGGCAGTAGCGACGAGATCAATTAAAGTAAAGTGGGTATAACTTGAATTTGTGGAGACTATACGTACGTGAGATACATTAGGAATAGAAAAAGATTTTCTTTTTGAATGAATGAAAGCGCTCTTAGTTCAGTTCGGTAGAACGCGGGTCTCCAAAACCCGATGTCGTAGGTTCAAATCCTACAGAGCGTGATTCCATCTATTTTATGTCGAAGCAGAGTAAAATAACTTAACAAAATTGAATTGTAACTCCAATTTCAATTTGACCTCCTCTCTGGTCTGGAGGAGGTCAATCAAAAAAAAAAAATGACTCAATCAAAGATCCAACTGATCCCCACGCCTGTATTGCAAATACGCAGTCACGAATAATCCCGCTAAAGTAATAGGAATTAGGCCTAAGACGATTCCAAATAGAAAAACTTCAATCATTTCGATTTGTTCGAGGGGATAAAAAAAGAGGTACGATCTATCCCTAAATAGTACTCTAAATTATCCACGAATCTCAATGACCAAGAAAAGAATTCCTAATTAGTCTGGAAAAGAGTCGTAGAATGCCAGGAATCCCAAAGAAAGATTTTTCTTTTCTGAATTATAATTATTCAGTCAATTCAAATAAGGCGTATCTTGTTCAAGCCAATAAATAGAGCTGGGGTTATAGTTAAAGCAGCCAGTAGAAAACCAAAATAACTAGTTAAAGTAAGCATGAAAGAGTTAAATTCCATTTATTTTTTTTTACTACACTACATATGTTGGTAAAGCATTTACCTAAGTTATGGAAAATTCATAATTCATCAGTTATTTTAGATAATACTAAAAAACAAGATAGAGTAAGATACAGAAGTGTAAAAGAAAGTGGATTCATCAGATGATACATGAGTCCCTAATTCCGAATCAAGAGATTTGTTGTGGAATTTGTCAATTGAGTAAAGTAATAATATTAAGAACTAGATCATCTAACCCCATTGAATGAAAAAAAGAAATTCAATTTTCAGGGAAATTTTTGAATAAGAGATAAATAAACAATTGAATTTGAAAAAAAAAACTTCTTTCTATTTTGGATAATTTCTTTTTCAATAGGACCCTCTTTTTGGAGTGAACGATCGAATATTCCCCTATTCCTTCTTATTTTAACTGATTGTATTCCATATGGAATAAGAGGAGAACAAAAGCATTCCACGACCTGCCAAGGGGCTGTTAAAAAAAAAAAAAAAAGAAAGCTCTTCCTTGAATTTACTTTATTTTTATTCCTTTTTCGAACTCCAACCAAAGTAGATTCGAAGACGAGTCACTTCAATTATCCTTTTAAGTTCTATTCTATCTTCTGTCTTTCCCTATTTCATCTCGTAAAGTTCCGCGCTCGCAGTTTGGTCAAGAAAGTTAGACCTAATCCAACAAACAATACAAGGATGAATTACGAATTATGAAAGGATAGATTTCACATATACTTGTCCTTGTATTGTGTCAGTATGAGAATATCCTTCCTAAATTATTTATCCAAACCTATTGATCATTAACTTAGATTTTCCCAAGATTTTGGCTGCTATTCCGAATTACTCTATTATTCCGAAGCCAATGAAAAGTAAGTAGAACCTACAAAAATGGGGTTTTCTATTGATGCCTTGAATAACATATAGCTTACCTATAGACAAAAAAAAAATAAAAAAGTAATTATGTTTCGGAACCAGGCAAAACCAGATTGCTGTGCCATAGGAAGGATAGCTATACTAATTCGGTATACTCAAAATACACCTTTGGTACAAAATTGACAATCTCACAAGGATGAAATATCAGTAATTTTCTATTTACTGGTCGATCCCATCTTTTACGGAATCAATTCCTTTTTTGAATGTACAAAAATTTTGGGAGTTCAGCATGTCTGGAAGCACGGGAGAACGTTCTTTTGCTGATATTATTACCAGTATTCGATACTGGGTTATTCATAGCATTACTATACCTTCCCTATTCATTGCGGGTTGGTTATTTGTCAGTACGGGTTTAGCTTATGACGTGTTTGGAAGTCCTAGGCCAAACGAGTATTTCACGGAAAGCCGACAAGGAATTCCGTTAATAACCGACCGTTTTGATTCTTTAGAACAACTCGATGAATTTAGTAGATCCTTTTAGGAGGCCCTCAATGACCATAGATCGAACCTATCCTATTTTTACAGTGCGATGGCTGGCTATTCACGGACTAGCTGTACCTACTGTTTTTTTCTTGGGATCAATATCAGCAATGCAGTTCATCCAACGATAAAACAAATTCCAACTATAGAACTATGACACAATCAAACCCGAATGAACAAAATGTTGAATTGAATCGTACCAGTCTATACTGGGGTTTATTACTCATTTTTGTACTTGCTGTTTTATTTTCCAATTACTTCTTCAATTGAGAGAAAGAAAGAGACTAATAAGAATTCTCTTATCCCATTTGGAAGGATACCATCCTTATAACTACCCATGACTGTTTTTGTCTCTAGCATGACCAATTGATAAAATGTGGAGGAAAGTAGGGGAAATGGCCGATACTACTGGAAGAATTCCTCTTTGGCTGATAGGTACTGTAGCTGGTATTGCTGTGATTGGTTTAGTAGGTGTTTTCTTTTATGGTTCATATTCTGGATTGGGTTCATCTCTATAGTAATCGGAGGGACCAGATTGTAAACATGAAAAAGTAGGAGCTTAGCGGGTCCTTACCCCCCTTTATCTGATTAGAGCGGAAAGGACCCGCGGAATTTTTATTTTACTCTTATAACGCGAATTGAATCTATTCGATTCACTCTTATGAAGCAACAAGAAAAAGAGATCACTCGAGGATCCAATATCTTATTCCACGAAGGAAGTATCCTGAAAATCCTTGATTTAGTTTCGAGTAATAAACTAATAAAACCTTAATCAAAACTATTCAACTAGCCTAAAAATAAAAAAACCTTCAATGGAAGAGTTTACTTTTTTTTTGCAAAATTTCTGTAAATTTGAAGTTGAACTTAATTAAACAAGCCAAGCAATTTGCTCACAATCACAAGAAATTTTTCCCCCGCCATATTTTCTTCCCCTCTGTTTGTCCACTACCTCGGCTAAACCTAAGCAAAAGAAAAAGAGGTCCAAGAGACAGACCCGAATAAAGAAGAAATAGTAATCTTTGACGAATTAGGAAGAAAAAGGATTCTTATTTTGATACAAGAAGAATCGGCACAAGAAAAAGGCTTTTTCTTGTGCCGAATAGACGATTAAGAAGACCTGCAATCCCTCCGAAAAAGAAGAAATTTTAATTTGATTGTTCTCGCCTTTGCCTTGGATTCTCTTCTTTTGCATGGGATATAAATAAGGAATTCCAGACATCTCATAAACAAAAAGCAGTCTAAACAAAAAAAGGATTTCCAAAATAGATCATAGATAATTCTAGCAATTGCCAATAAATCGAGGCTTTTTACCAACTTGATGGTAAGAAATCCCGGGACCTAGAAATTCATTTCGTACAATTGAACCTTTTCAAACTGTTTCTTTTTGAGAACCAAAAAAACTTGTGCCAAAATAACGGATGCGAAGAAGAACAAAAGGCCTTGGACACGTAATGGATCCTGAAGCACGATTTCTGCGTCCCCCTGACCAAAACCTCCCACATTAGGATTGCTTGTTAATGGTTGATCAAGCTTGATGGATTCCCCCTCTGAAACAAGAAGTTCTGGTCCGGGAGGTATAATATCAATCACTTGGCGTCCATCTGATGCATCAACTATGGATATTTCATACCCCCCCTTTTCTTTACGTAGTATTTTTCTTACTATACCTGTTGACGTAGCATTATAGACTGTATTGTTACTCTTGCTACCATCAGGATAGATCTGTCCTCTTCCTCGGTTTCCCCCTACATATATGGGATATTTTAAGAAATGAGCATCTTTCTTCGTAGCAGGATCAGGGGAAAGAATGGGAAAGACAATTTCACTATATTTCTTACCGGGAACAGGGCCTATCACAAGAATGTTTTTTTTATCGGGACGATAACTCTGAAAAGCAAGATTTCCTATCTTTTCTTTTAACTCAGGGGAAATACGATCGGGCGGCGCTAATTCGAATCCCTCGGGCAAAATAAGAACAGCACCTACATTCAACCCTCCCTTTTTTCCATTAGCAAGAACTTGTTTCAATTGCATATCATAAGGAATTCGAAGAACTGCTTCAAATACAGTATCGGGAAGCACAGCTTGGGGAACTTCAATATCGACGGGCTTGCTAGCTAAATGGCAATTGGCACATACAATTCGTCCAGTTGCTTCTCGTGGGTTTTCATAACCCTGCTGCGCAAAAATGGGATATGCATTTGAAATAGATGTCCGAGTTATTACGTATATCATGATCGATACAGAAATCGATCGAGTTATCTGTTCCTTTACCCAAGAAAAAGTATTTCTATTTTCCATGTCCAATCGCAGATCCCAGAATTTCTACAATAAATTAGATAGGTAGCTAAGCTAATCTAGTTCCCTATACACGAATCTGTTGTCATTCTACTGCAACAGTTGTACTGCAATGATGAATACCTTAAAGTAGGTATAAATAGAAAGAATTTTGCTAAAATGGAAAAGGGCTTTCTTTCTAAAAAAAGATGCTTGCTAATTTGATTAATATTAATATCGGGAGATCAAATGAATTTATGCTTCACTAATTGAATGATAAATGACTACAAGCGAAGGAGATAGACGATTTAAACAAAAAAAGACCCAAAATTTCAAACATGTATCTAGAATTACTGGAAAACTACAAACAAAAATAGTGAAAATAAGCTCGTTAGGAGCCCATCCAAAATCGTTGTAGACCCAACGAATTACTAGTTCCCAACCACGGGTGGAGTGAAATCCAACAAAAAAATCAGTAACTAAAAGAATAAAAAAAGCTTTTATTGAGTCATTTAAATTATAGAAGAATTCCTGAACCCAAGAATTCAAAATGACAAGTTCCTCTTTACCCAGAAAAAAAGAACCACTTAGAATAGCCAAACAGATTATATTTGTCGAGAAATGCAAAATGGTATGGAGATGATCCTCATTATTTATTTTGACCCATTGTATTATTTCCTTGTGTATTCCTGTAGGAGGTTTTTGTACATGTGTCTTTAGTTTCCCTTTTATCATCTCGTCCAAGAGAGAAAGTTCTTCTAATTCTATGAATCTTTCTAGAATCCTTTTCTCTTGAATATCAGTTAAGAGAGTTTCGGATTGCCTGGTATTCCACCAATTCTTAATCCAAAGTTCCAGACATTTGTTAAATGAGGAAGAGACCCCCCAAGGCAAAAGTACGATAAATACAAGATATAGTAAAGAAGGCAATGCTTTCTTTTTTTTCATTTTTGATCTGTAAATGGAGTTGTTAATGAATATGCTTCATTCGCTGACTCTATTCCATTCCCTGACTCTATATGATGATATTTCTATTTCATGATATTTCTATTTCTTTGAAGCAAAAACTCTATAGGTTTGATACCCTGTATCTATTCTTCTTTTTTGTATATTAGTTATTAGTGGAATTTCAGTGCATTGGGTTCTTTCTTAGATCTAGATGGAATGAAATAGTGAAATAGAATAAAAAAAAAGCCCTTTCGGATGAAAAAGGAAGAATAGTATGCGATATATCTAACTTGGATAAAAAAAAATTAAAAGCAAATTTCTCTTATCCTCGTTTGTTCCTTCCTTTAGATAAATACTTAAAAATCCCCTTACAATAACAAATCCAATTTAGAAGGGACTTCCTCCCTGTGTTGAGAAAACTTTTCTTCTTCCAATTCTTCTTTTCTTCATTCAACTCAGTTCAAAAAAGATACCTCAAAATACTTCAATTGGTACGCGCAAGAAATAGGCCAATTCGGCAGCTTTTTGTTCAATTTCTCGTGGAGTAAAAAATTTATCATCAGTACGAGTCAAGGGAATGATCCCCTGGCCCCGGATTTCCATATAAAGAATACGACGAGGATAAAGACCCTCTTTAACCTGAATTCTAATTGATTGGATATCCCGCATAAGGAATCGAAGGAAGACGCGACGTTTTATTCCAGGGAATCCCCAACGAAAAATGCACACTATTCCCTCTTTTCTATCGAATCGGTCATAACCACTACCTACATTCCACAAAATAGTACACCACAAGTAGGAGCTAATGAATAGGCCTGCGATTCCGTAGAAAGACATCACGACCCCCTGCGGAAAAAAAAGAATTTCTTGAGATGGAAGTATAGATATAATATTCTTACCAAGATAACTGGAAATCCCAACCGATAAGAATCCTAGTGAACCTAGAAAAAGAATACAGGCCCAGAAAAAATTACCCCTTTTTCGAGAACCTTTTAGAAGTTCTACCCATATGTGTTCTGATCGCCAATTCATATTAGATATACTAAATCCAGCAGCGGTCGATTGAAATTGAGAGAATAAGCTAAATAATTTTGACTTTACTTTTTTTGATTCTGAAATCGCCTTCAGCAACTAGTACTCCTGTGAAATAATAGGTTAGATACATTGACTTTCTATTCAAAAAATATTCGTTGATTCAATTAAAATAAATAAAATAAAACTCGCTATACCTGGCTCTGCATATTCATGCATTTATGCTCGTAGCCTATATCCGCATCCATAACCGTTTTTCATTTGTGTGTAGAAAGTGTGTGTAGAAAAAGCCACATACCCTACCATATTATATTACTTACACTAAAAAATACTAGACAATCTTATTTTTTTGCACATAAAGAAATAAAGAAGTCATTGCAATTGCCGGAAATACTAAGCCTACTAAAGGCACGAAAATAGAAGGTAAGTTTAAATCCGTCATGGAATAGGTGTCTCAATTCAAATTTACTATTTCTATCTAGTCGAAAAATATCTTAAGATTCTTATGATATAATTAAGTATATCTATTATAAGGAATATTGACTATTGTATTGTATTTTTTATTTTTAGTTTGAAAAATATTCTGTAAAAAAAATGAAAGGATAATAAGAAAATTCCAAAAAAGGAGAACTAATTAAAAAGATTTTATTTTGATTTTCCCATCCTCATGGCCTTTCTATCTTTCTAATCTAATTTGAAATTGGATTCAAAAGAAAGCGGTTAGAATTTACTTCCTGCATACATACTTCTCTAGAAGCGCATACAATAATGCGTGGTAAAGGCGGAAAAATAGTATATTCAATCAAAATCAAAGGGCAAATTATCTTACCTACTATAGATCCCCTACTACCCTCTTAGACTTTAAAAGGCGATATACCACCCAAAGAAAGGGTATGAAAATGCCGGGTGGAGTTAGCTTTTCGACGAAGACCTGTCCCGTGCAGCGAAGCCCTGTTAGTAAGACCCCCCGCAATAATGGATTATAGAAGAATATTATTCCAAATACTCCTCTGGACGCATATAGTAGCATTGCGATTCCGAATCTTTTTTATTTATGAATATGAACAGAAAAAATTCATTGTATCGTTGGGTCGGAGCGGAGGTTTGGTCCAGAAAAATTAGAAACAAAACGTCTACTCTACCGCATTGAAGTCTATAGCGCTGTATTTCCACGAAAGTATAATTCTTACCATCAGGATACGATCCTTTCTTTTGAACTAAACGTCTCTACGATGGGTCCAGGTTCTATGTCCAATCCCAAATCAAGGATTTCTCGCTCTTGATCGGAGTCATAAACTAAAAAAAAACTACCTTTTTATCCTTTTTCTCAAGGTTATAGAAAACTTCCTTATCTAGTTCTAGCATTTTGAAAAAAAAAAAATGCTTCTTTTTTTACACACAGTTCGAGTCACTTGTTGACTCACGATTACGCCTGTTAAAAGTTTCAAACGTCCTCTTTTTTGAAATTGAAAGAGAGTCCTATAAAAAGGTCTAACTTCCAAACTATGTCTTTTTTCATTCATTCTCCTTTAGTTTTTTTCTCTATCTAGAAGTGGAATAGAATAACCCGGTTGAAGGGTAATGATCATACGTCTGTAATGCATTGTATGGCCCAGAATAGGTCCTATTCTTCTACCTTTTCCAGGTAGTCGATGGCTATTCACAGCTACCACCTTAACACCAAAGAAGAGTTCGACCCAATGCTTTATTTCTGTCTTAGTGAATCCCGATTCGACATTAAAAGTATATTGATTCTTTCCCAATAAACGAAGACTTTTTTCTGTAAATACTGCGTATTTGATTCCATTATCATTATCATATGATAATACTATATTTTATTATTTTATTATTTTATTTGTATTTCTTTATTGTATTATACCTTAATATATATATTCTAGATATATAGAATAGACGAATCTCAATTTGTCAAGTCTCATGATCATATCATGATCTATTTTTATTCGGCTCAATCTTTTTTTTCTAAAAAAGATTGAGCCGAGTTTAATTGCAATCAATTAGAAGAATAAAGAAGAATTACTGCATTTCATAACTGATTTTTTTCTCTTTTTATTTCGTTTCTTTTTTATTTATACCTTCTTTATCTTTAGTTTTATCTAGTTAATCAATAGTATCTACCGGCTCGAACTCGAATTTGATCGCCTTCCATACTTCACAAGCTGCGGCTAGTTCAGGACTCCATTTGCAAGCTGCTCGGATAATTTCATTACCTTCGCGAGCAAGATCGCGCCCTTCGTTACGAGCTTGTACACAGGCTTCTAAAGCCACTCGATTAGCTGCTGCACCAGGTGCATTTCCCCAAGGATGTCCTAAAGTTCCTCCACCAAATTGTAATACAGAATCGTCCCCAAAGATTTCGGTCAGAGCTGGCATATGCCAAACATGAATACCACCTGAAGCTACCGGTATAACACCTGGCATGGATACCCAGTCCTGAGTGAAAAAGATACCGCGAGCACGATCTTTTTCAATAAAATCATCGCGCAATAAATCAACAAAACCTAAAGTCATTTCGCGTTCCCCTTCTAACTTACCTACTACTGTACCGGAGTGGATATGATCTCCCCCAGACATACGCAATGCTTTAGCTAATACACGGAAATGCATACCATGATTTTTCTGTCTATCAATAACTGCATGCATTGCACGGTGAATGTGAAGAAGTAGGCCATTGTCGCGGCAATAATGAGCCAAAGTAGTATTTGCGGTGAATCCCCCAGTTAAGTAGTCATGCATTACAATAGGAACCCCTAATTCTCTTGCAAATACAGCTCTCTTAATCATTTCTTCACATGTACCCGCAGTCGCATTCAAGTAATGCCCCTTGATTTCACCGGTTTCGGCCTGTGATTTATAAATAGCTTCGGCACAAAAGACAAAACGGTCTCTCCAGCGCATAAATGGTTGTGAGTTTACGTTTTCATCATCTTTGGTAAAATCAAGTCCACCACGTAGACACTCATAACACGCTCTACCATAATTTTTTGCGGATAATCCCAATTTTGGTTTAATAGTACATCCCAATAAAGGACGACCGTACTTGTTCAACTTATCTCTTTCAACTTGGATACCATGAGGCGGGCCTTGGAAAGTTTTTGAATAAGTAGGGGGAATTCGTAGATCCTCCAAACGTAGAGCACGTAGGGCTTTGAAACCAAATACGTTACCTACAATGGAAGTAAACATGTTAGTAACGGAACCCTCTTCAAATAGGTCTAATGGATAAGCTACATAACAGATCCATTGGTTGTCTTCCCCAGCAACAGGCTCGATGTGATAGCATCGTCCTTTGTAACGATCAAGACTGGTAAGTCCATCAGTCCAAACAGTTGTCCATGTACCAGTAGAAGATTCGGCAGCTACTGCAGCCCCTGCTTCTTCGGGCGGAACCCCAGGCTGAGGACTTACTCGGAATGCTGCCAAGATATCAGTATCCTTAGTTTCATACTCTGGGGTGTAGTAAGTCAATTTATAATCTTTAACACCAGCTTGAAATCCAACACCTGCTTTAGTTTCTGTTTGTGGTGACATAAGTCCCTCCCTATAACTCTTGAATTAAGAATTCTCACAATAACAGGGTCTACTCGATGTTAATTAGGCGTAAATGAAACTTTAGCAAAAATCTCGTAAAACAAAAAGGATATTCAATTAATATAATATCAACTCATTAAAGAAAATTGAGGGCATGCTTAGGTTAATGAATATGTTTCATTCATATATAATGCGTACACCCTGTGTATGTTCTATCCTATAGGAATTCCAATATAGGAATTCGATAGGAATTGAGTTGTTGTTATGGTAAGTTAACACGGTTCGTTATTAAACCATGGATTTGATTTACCAAATCCATAATTATTGTATACTCTTTGATAGATATAGCGCAACCCAAATTAATTCCTAATCCTTATTTTACAAGTTCTTAATAGTTCTCTTTTCTTATTTTGAATGCAAATACCTAACTAAATACTAATAAAATTCTTTGTTGACAGCAATCTATGCTTCACAGTAGTATATATTTTGTATATCGAAGTCCTAGATAGGAAAGTAGAGTAGGCACAGATCCTCCACAAAAGGCAAAATGTATATGAAAAAAAAGATTGATTGAACTTTCCAATGGACTCATTCCATGAGTAAACGATTGAATGGGATTCGCTTGGGCAACGAAATCAAGTCCTGGTCCCCTTTTCTCTCTTATTGAATTAACTAATTCATTTCCTTTTTACTTTTGGATTTTTTTTGATTTGATTTGGCATTATTCAACAATAAAAAAAGAAAAATTTCGACAAATTCCTTTTTTTTAATTATGTGATAATTATGAGAACCAATCCTACTACTTCTCCTCCCGGGGTTTCCACAATTGAAGAAAAAAGTACAGGTCGTATCGATCAAATTATTGGACCCGTGCTGGATGTCACTTTTCCCCCAGGCAAGTTACCTTATATTTATAACGCTTTGGTAGTCCAGAGTAGAGACACTGCCGATAAGCAAATTAATGTGACTTGTGAGGTACAACAATTATTAGGAAATAATCGAGTTAGAGCTGTAGCTATGAGTGCTACGGACGGGTTGATGAGAGGAATGGAAGTGATTGACACGGGAGCTCCTCTCAGTGTTCCGGTCGGTGGAGCTACTCTCGGACGAATTTTCAACGTTCTTGGGGAGCCTGTTGACAATTTGGGTCCTGTAGATAGTAGTGCAACGTTCCCTATTCATAGATCTGCGCCTGCCTTTATCGAGTTAGATACGAAATTATCCATCTTTGAAACAGGTATTAAGGTCGTCGATCTTTTAGCTCCTTATCGACGTGGAGGAAAAATAGGACTATTTGGGGGGGCTGGAGTAGGTAAAACAGTACTGATCATGGAATTAATCAATAACATTGCTAAAGCTCATGGGGGCGTATCCGTATTCGGTGGAGTAGGGGAACGGACTCGTGAAGGAAATGATCTTTATATGGAAATGAAGGAATCCGGAGTAATTAATGAAAAAAATATTGAGGAATCAAAGGTAGCTCTAGTCTATGGCCAAATGAATGAACCACCGGGAGCTCGTATGAGAGTTGGTTTAACTGCCCTAACTATGGCGGAATATTTCCGAGATGTTAATAAGCAAGACGTGCTTTTATTTATCGATAATATCTTTCGTTTTGTTCAAGCAGGATCAGAGGTATCCGCTTTATTAGGGAGAATGCCCTCCGCAGTGGGTTATCAACCTACTCTTAGTACAGAAATGGGTTCTTTGCAAGAAAGAATTGCTTCTACTAAAAAGGGATCTATAACTTCGATTCAAGCAGTTTATGTACCTGCAGACGATTTGACCGACCCTGCCCCTGCCACAACATTTGCACATTTGGATGCTACTACCGTACTTTCCAGAGGATTAGCTTCCAAGGGTATTTATCCAGCAGTAGATCCTTTAGATTCAACCTCGACTATGTTACAGCCTCGGATCGTTGGCAACGAACATTATGAAACTGCGCAAAGAGTTAAGGAAACTTTACAACGTTACAAAGAACTTCAGGACATTATCGCAATTCTTGGCTTGGATGAATTATCGGAAGAGGATCGTTTAACTGTAGCAAGAGCAAGAAAAATTGAGCGTTTCTTATCACAACCGTTCTTTGTGGCAGAAGTTTTTACTGGTTCTCCAGGAAAGTATGTTGCTCTTGCGGAAACTATTAGGGGATTTCAACTAATCCTTTCCGGAGAATTAGACGGCCTACCTGAACAGGCTTTTTATTTGGTGGGTAACATCGATGAAGCTAGCACGAAAGCTATAACCTTAGAAGAGGAGAACAAATCGAAGAAATGAAATTAAATCTTTATGTACTGACTCCTAAGCGAATTATTTGGGATTGTGAAGTGAAAGAAATCATTTTATCCACTAATAGTGGCCAAATTGGCGTATTACCAAACCACGCCCCCATTAACACAGCAGTAGATATGGGTCCTTTGAGAATACGCCTCCTCAACGACCAATGGTTAACAGCGATTCTGTGGAGCGGTTTTGCGAGAATAGTTAATAATGAGATCATCATTTTAGGAAATGATGCGGAACTGGGTAGTGATATTGATCCGGAAGAAGCTCAAAAGGCACTTGAAATAGCCGAAGCTAACTTGAGTAAAGCTGAGGGTACGAAAGATTTGGTTGAAGCGAAGCTCGCTCTCAGACGAGCTAGGATACGAATCGAGGCTGTCAATTGGATTCCCCCATCCAATTGAAGACAATCCAGTGGTTTATAGTTGATACAAAGAAAAAGGGAAGAGGGGTAGAAAAAGTTATTAGATAGCGAAGCGAAGTAAGTCCAATGCTATCTAGTAATTTTTCTACCTACTTACCTACTATTGGATTTGAACCAATGACTCCCGCCGTATGAAAGCAATACTCTAACCACTGAGTTAAGTAGGCAATTTATCACCACAAAGGAAGACCCATTACTTCGATCGATTATATATTGAATCCCTTTTCTAAGCAATACCGCTCTGTTATTGGTCTGTTATATACTAAATACTAAACTAAATACTAAACAGATACAGATCAAAGGGGTATCCTCTGGCATTAGAAAATATTCATCTTGACAAGAAATTATCTATATGTTAAGATATCTCTGATAAGGGCTATAGCTCAGTTCGGTAGAGCAACTCGTTTACACGTGCGCCAATGCTTTTCAAAGGAGCTTATTATGCAATGAACATAATCGATCTTATTGCAAAATCAATGTCTTACTTCATAGATTCGAGAGAATAGGAGAACAGTAGCCTGACAAACAGTCGGTTCAGTCCGATTCAGGTGCCAATTCAGGTGCCTAATCAAATAGAACCCTTATGGATTTGCTAGTTGATAAGGTAAATATCCAGCCCACTAAATGCTAGGCGTAATGAGGATAAGGGCCTCCAAAAAACTTCTTTTCGTTCTATGAACTTTAAGGTGTATGAAGTCTCATAGTTAACTCTTGCAGTGGAACGATAGAGACTCCATTTCACTTAGGTTGATTTAATTTAGACCGGAGGCAGACCTAAGTCAAGGTAATCCTCCTTTGAAACACTTTGGTATTGCTCCTAGATAGATCATAATACAAAAAATCAATCAGAGCACAGGGAGCCATCTCATTATCTTTCCGTAAAGAAAAACTATGGTGGACTAACTGATCTTTAAATCAGTTTATGAAAGAGCCCAATGCAAAAAAATGCATGTTGGGTCTTTGAAACAGTTCAAATCATTTCGATAATAATCCGTTTGATCTGTTTTACCGAGAAGGTCTACGGTTCGAATCCGTATAGCCCTAATATGCCCTTTTTTAGATTTTAGGATCTCTATCCTATGTTTTCTTTAGTTTAGTATAGTTTTCATTTTCTCATTAGTATTTGTTTATAGACTGGATAGGCGCCTGCGACATAGAATAGAGATAAAAGCATTACCAAAGGCTCATTCATCGAAAATCAAAATCATACAGACAGGAAAAGAAAAACGAATTTCTATCAAATCAATAGAAGAAAGGATCCTTTCCCTGATTTGAATCCCGTCCTCCTTCAAATAGGATATCTCTAGACTTCCCTATAATAACTGCAATGATTTTATCCATTTTGCGAATTCCTACTTTGTTTTAAGTATATTTATTACTTTGTTTATAGATACATTATGTAAATTGATCAACTTTAAATAGAAAAAATAAAGTAAAGAGTAAATAAGAAAACAGAATATTCTGTCTCATAGTTCTGAAATAGAGTTCTTTATTTTTATTTTATAGTATTACTTCTCATTAATTATACTGCATAGATTAGTCCTACTATCTTAATTAGGTTCTAATTTAGTAGTATTCTCATTTTTATTTAATAGTCTCTTATTATTTTATTATTAAATATTAAATAAAGGATAGAGCTATTCTTTTTTCTAGAGATTCTAGAGAAAGCGAGACAAAGTGAAACGAGAAAGTTTTCTTTATATAAGAATTAGATCTACATACACCATATCTAAATAGAATGGAAATCCAAAAGAAAGGGAGTTGGGATTCCATTGGATGAATCTTTAAAGAAGATGCAGCACAGAGGAAACAAAGGCTAAACTTAAACTAAGCGCTTTTGTTTGAACAAAAAAGATTCTTGTTTCACCGAGGAAAAGAGAGAAGTTCTGGATAAATTGACAATGCTGAATTGAATTGACTAATTTAAGTTCCGCCTATTCCACATTAATGGGAGTACATTATGTTTCTGCTTCACGAATATGATATTTTTTGGACATTTCTAATAATAGCAAGCCTTATTCCTATTTTGGCATTTTCGATTTCAGGACTTTTAGCCCCGGTTAGTGAAGGACCAGAGAAGCTTTCTAGTTATGAATCGGGTATAGAACCCATGGGAGGGGCTTGGGTACAATTCCGAATACGCTATTATATGTTTGCGCTCGTTTTTGTTGTTTTTGATGTGGAAACCGTCTTTCTATACCCTTGGGCAATGAGTTTCGACGTATTGGGTGTATCCGTTTTTATCGAAGCTTTGATTTTCGTGCTTATCTTAGTTGTTGGTTTAGTTTATGCATGGCGAAAAGGAGCCTTGGAATGGTCTTAACTGAATATTTAGACAAAAAAAAAGAAGGAAAAGATTCTATTGAGACAGTTATGAATTTGATTGAGTTTCCCTTACTTGACCAAACAAGTTCCAATTCTGTTATTTCAACTACACCAAATGATCTTTCGAATTGGTCAAGACTCTCCAGTTTATGGCCCCTTCTATACGGTACCAGTTGTTGTTTCATTGAATTTGCTTCATTAATAGGCTCACGATTCGACTTTGATCGTTATGGATTGGTACCAAGATCAAGTCCTAGGCAAGCAGACCTAATTTTAACAGCCGGTACGGTAACAATGAAAATGGCTCCCTCTTTAGTGAGATTATACGAGCAAATGCCTGAACCAAAATACGTCATTGCTATGGGAGCCTGTACTATTACAGGGGGAATGTTCAGTACGGATTCCTATAGTACTGTTCGGGGAGTTGATAAGTTAATTCCTGTGGATGTCTACTTGCCGGGCTGCCCACCTAAACCGGAGGCAGTTATAGATGCCCTAACAAAACTTCGTAAGAAGATATCGCGAGAAATAGTTGAGGATCAAACTCTATCTCAAAATAAAAATAGATGTTTTACTACCAGTCACAAGCTTTATGTTAGGCGCAGTACTCATACAGGAACTTATGAGCAAGAATTGCTCTATCAATCACCATCTACATTAGATATATCTTCTGAAACTTTTTTCAAATCCAAAAGTTCAGTACCTTCCTACAAATTAGTGAATTAGGAGAGGGGCTCTTTTGTGTAGAAAAATAAAAAGCAGGGCAATCTTTCAAACTTGCATCCGAAATGTGAAATATTTATACAAAGAGGGAGAGATGAAGACAATGCAGCAGGGTTGGTTATCTAATTGGCTAGTCAAACATGAGGTGGTTCATAGATCTTTGGGCTTTGATCACCGAGGAATAGAGACTTTACAAATAAAAGCAGGGGATTGGGATTCCATTGCTGTCATTTTATATGTATATGGTTACAATTATTTACGCTCCCAATGTGCTTATGATGTAGCACCCGGTGGATCTTTAGCTAGCGTGTATCATCTTACGAGAATACAATATGGTATAGATAATCCAGAAGAAGTCTGCATAAAAGTCTTTGCCCAAAAGGATAATCCTAGAATTCCGTCTGTCTTCTGGATTTGGAGAAGTGCCGATTTTCAAGAACGCGAATCTTATGATATGGTGGGAATCTCTTATGATAATCATCCGCGCCTTAAACGTATCCTAATGCCTGAAAGTTGGATAGGCTGGCCCTTACGTAAGGATTATATAACCCCCAATTTTTATGAAATACAAGATGCTCATTGAATGATAAGAAATTCATGCTCACTTATACAACACAACTCCAGATTTTATTCAAGTCAAGGAATATTTTTAGGTTCTTTTCCTAGATGAAACGGAATACCTATTTATAATTAATTCCTAATTATACAAAAGCATTCCAGATA